>NC_090268.1:426928672-427234625 GCF_040414725.1 Anabrus simplex | reverse complement strand
CCGGATTCTCGTCCATCGTAACTTCCAACTCTAAAAATGGGCTCAAACCACTTTGGGCTTTCAACATACCGTGACCATTCTAATTCACGTGCCTTTATCGCTTTTAAACAAATTTTAATGGTTAATATAAAGTCCAAAAACGTGAAATCAACAATTTACGTAAAATCAAACTGATTACCCGAATTAAATTCTTTAACGATACATGTCATCTCCACATTGATTATTATTTACACTAGCCAACTCACGAAGCACTGTCATTATTATTATTATACTTTAACTTGCAAACGCACAAAATCTTATTATTATTATTATTATTATTATTATTATTATTATTATTATTATTATTATTATTATTATTATTATTATTACTATAGAACTTGCGAACACCCAAAGCAGATAGAATAGTATCATTATTATATTTATGACCTTCCGTACGCAACACAAATTTTACATACTCTGGCACTTTCATAATCTGGTTGTCTGGTAGCAAATATTCCTAACTAAAATACAAATAATCACCGCAGTGATTAAAAATCAAATAAATGGGTTAGCACAAAAGAAATTTAACACTTGAAATGAACTTAAATCAAAGTATTACAAACAGCATGCATTAATTGAAAGATATATATCCCTTATTTACATTATATACTACAAACAAATACTCAATTAATTAATCTAACCCATTATTACGTTAATATACATTAGTTCGTCCGTCTAACAAAAAAGTAAAATCATGGATTCGGGAGGCGGACCATGTTAAGTAACCATAATTAATCTACATTGAACCCCGTTTAGTCGCGATAACATCGCCAAATATTAAATTGGTGTACTCATTCCTATGTAGAATTCCATTGTCTCGTAGCGGATGAGAAGCCTTATGACCCCATGGTAATTTTACTCGTACTTCATATCGCACTTTATAAATTTAACACAATAAAACACTTCTGGGCGACTACCCATGATTAATACCTTACTAGAGAATTTACACTAATTTATACAAGAATAAAAAAACACTTATAGGTGCCTCTAGACCCATTACATTTGCACAGTTATTCTTCATTGAGCCCGAATCACACGTCGTGGCACATTACGATGAAGTGTCGTTTCATTCGAAGCGGTGCGTATCGCGTTCTTTATCCCGCACTTCCTGAAGTATACGATGCCGTCTTGTGATCACCTCGCTCCTACAGTTCCCTGCTACAGTAATTGTTGCACCGTCTATCATGAAATATTTATTTCAGGCTCTGAACACTGCCTTCAAAAAGTATTATCGGCGTTCCTGTCGATCCTTTAAATTCCAACACATGAAATGTTGAGAAATGTATTAATTTCACATACAGTGATACTGATAATTTACACTCGATATACTGAATAATTATCACTTTTCGTCTTCACCTTCATGACTACTAACGTACTTTCAACTCTAACAGAATCTATAATTCTTTTTCTGGTACTGAGTTAAGGAGTCACCGTGTCAGCGTATCAAATTATTTCAAACGACTGGTTGATGTGAAGCTCGACTGGTCACAACTGGTGACTGGTAACAACTGGTGATGTGAGTTTTTTTTTTTTTTTGTTACGGGGGGCCCCCGTAGCCCGCTCCCCCGTCGTGACCATCGACTCAATCTACATGGCCTCCGACATGCTATTAATTTCTAAGTAGAAAAGAGATAGCTGGGTAGAGTGGGAAGTGATACAAGGAGTATCTGCCTGTTTCCATGTCGGACACGTTACCAGGCGAGATTGTGTTAGGTATATGGTATTGGTGTATGGTATTGAAGGGTCAGGGAAAAACCACATAGGCAGAAAGAAGAAAGAGCCTACATGTAAAACCTGACATCTTTTGATAGCACATGCAAGGATGTGGGCTGGAAAAAGACCAGAGGTTGTGTTAGTTAGGAATATGTGTCATGCAATCATAACCATTTACCTAGCTTTTGTCAATTATTATGGGGGATCAGTCCTACTTGTCACTGCCTGGTGGGGCTCGGGTCCGCTGGCGTCTGGGCTTTGGGCCACAGGTTAGTCCCTTGGTCCAGCAGCCAGCAGTCCCTGGTGCCAAGTCTCCTTTTAAGGAGAAGGGGAGTAGTGCCAAGCCTTACTTGTTGTAAGGGGCATCTTCTTTCCCGCCTGATGACGTCCCTTCTTTGCGGTGTTGGTGTCACACACTTGTCTCTGTAAATATACACACATATATACACACATCCTATTATATATACATTATTACTTTTCTTCTGTAGAGTGCGGGCCGCTTTTCCGCTCTCGTGTCCTGTAGAACAAGTACAATTACAATTAGTAGATTAATAGTTTGTGGTATTAGCAGGCGTGGGTGTTTCGTCCACTCCTTTGTCGCTGGTGGGGGCGAGGTTGGATTGGATCGTCTCTTTCATGGCTGTGTTGCCTTCGTCGTGTTGTATTTCTTCTCTCAATCCTCCCTCGCTTGACTAAATCTGTAACATATTAATAACATAATCTAGGACAAGGATGTAGGTAGTAGACAAGCATGTACATATATACAGGTTTTGTGGTGTGTGTGCATATTGTTAAGTGGTGCGGTTTATTGCGTTGGTGTCAGTTTAGGAGCGAGGGCGGTTTTGGGCCCCCGGCCTCCTGGCCCTGTGCCTGAACAGAATGTGTTTCGGTGTGGGGTATTTGGTGTATAGGTCGACGTCATAGCGTCCTATTCCACTGACTAGTGGGTTGACCTTACTACCCCATGACTTTTTGTACATTCGGAGTGTTTGCTTACGTATGTGTTGCCTTATGGAGGTGACTTTCGCAATTGCGCGTAGGTGGCGAATTGGTGTGTCATACGGGAGTCTAGCCGCTGCTCGAATGCATTTGTTTTGTATTAGTTCCAGCTTATCCAGGTTCGTCATAGCAGTGTAGCCCCAGGCGGGAGCTGCGTACGTTATTATTGGCCTAATTAGGGCCTTGTACATGTTTATTGCTACTCGCTTGTTAATACTGGATCTTTTATTCAGTATCGGATAGAGCTGTGCCAGTCGTGCGTTTGTTTTCCGCTGGATGTCTTTGACGTGATATAGCATGGTTAGTTTTCTATCTAGGACTACTCCTAGATATTTGACCTTGTCGTGCCATGCTATATCTCGATTGAACAGTTTGAGCGGTTTTATATTGGCTGGCATGCGTGTGCGTCTGTTCTTCCTAGTAAACATCACAGCTTGGCATTTGTCAACGTTGACCTTGATACGCCATTTGGTTAGCCAGGGCTCGAGAGTTCGCAGTGCTTCTTGTAGTCTCTTTCGGGCGCATGCTAGCTGAAAGTGTTGTACTGTGATAGCAGTGTCATCCGCGTAGAGGTGCGTGGTAGTAAGTTCCGCTGTCGGCATGTCATTCGTAAATAGAATGAACAGGATTGGCCCTATTAGTGACCCCTGGGCTACGCCCGCCCTAATTGGTCGCGTGCTTGACAGTGTGTTATGAACATCTACTTGGAACTCTCGGCCTTCCAGGTATGATTTAATTAATCTTATGTACCCTGGGTGGAATTCGAGGTCTATTAATTTCGCTAATAGGCCTTCGTGCCAGACTTTATCGAATGCCTTCTGGATATCAAGGAATACTGCGCCTGTGTCTCTGCGCTTGTTTAGTCCGATGGTCGCTTGTTCTAGGACCCGGGTAAGCAGTTGCGGGGCGGAGTGGCCGTTTCTGAAACCGAATTGTTCGTTCCGAATGATTCCTCTTTCCTTGATATGTGCTATGAGCCTTTTCAGCAGTATTTTCTCAAATACTTTGCTGAGGGCGTCCAGGAGACTGATGGGCCTGTAATTATTGGGGTTAGATTTGTCCTTGCCTGGTTTGCCAAATACAAGGATTCTCGCCTTTTTCCACTGTTCGGGATAATACTGCAATTGGAACATTGCATTGTATATTTTGGTGAGTAGTGCGAGGGCTTTCGGGGTTAGCTTTTTGAGTATTATGTTCTGAATCTCATCTGGGCCGGGTGCTTTCTTCGGGTTAAGGTGATCTATTATCCACTTAATTTCGTGGATATTAGTCTTCTTAACCTCGGGCTTGGGTGCGTTTGTTAGGAATTCCGCTACCTTGGCCTCTGTTTGCCTAATAAAGGCGGGGTCCGACGGTTCGTCATTGGGCTTAAAGGCCTCTTCGAGTGAGTCGGCTATCACCTCTGCTTTGTCTTGATTTTCATATACTGGTCCGTTAGGTCCCTTAATTGTTGGGATCACGTGTGGTTCTCGCGTGAAATATCTTGCTAAGTTCCACACCGGTCTGGTATTTGTGTCAAACGTACTGAGTTTGTCATTCCAGATCCGAGACCTATACTCCATTATTTCGGTTTCGATTTCGACCCTGAGTTCATTTTTGCGTATCCGGTCTTCATCGCGGTGGTGTCGGGCCCAATTGCGCTTGTGTCTGTTGCGCTGGCGTATTAGATCTTTAATGTGGGCCGGTATTTCGATGTTGGTGTTTCGTCTAGGTTTGTGTACCGGGATGCTCGCAGTTGTGGCTGCCTGTATCGCATTTATTAGCGTTTTAAGGGACTCATCCGTTTGGGCTGGGTTTACTATTTGTATGTCCTCAGTCCCCTGTAGGAGTGAATCGAGTTTTCTTTCAAATTTACCCCAATTGGCTGCTTTATAGTTTAGTCGGCGCTTGGGGTTATTCTCGTATTCCTCCGGATTCGCTTCCAGTGTAAATATTACTGGTTGATGCCTCGACCCTAGGTCATTAATGACCTTTATAGTGTGTCTTTGAGGAATATTTCGCAGTAGGGCGATGTCCAATATATCGTCGACCTGTTCGTTTGGTGCCAGGAACGTGGGTTCGCTGGGGGCTGTTACCACATAGTCCTGGGATAGCATGTGGTTGTACAGCCTTTCGCCGTCTGGGTTAGGTTTTAGGCACCCCCAGCTGGCGTGTTTCGAATTTAGGTCGCCTCCTAGGATCGTGTTTCTATTTTGCCTTAATACCGATTCTATATCTTGTGTGTTAAGGTGTTTAGGTCTGGAGTATGCCGATATTACATTGACGAGTGTTCCTCGCACTGGCATGGCAATTCCGCATGCCTCCAGCTCGACCAGTTCTGGTAAGTCAATTTCCATATGTTTAATGTCCTTCCTTACCAGAACTGCCACTCCTCCGACTCTGTTGGCCTTGTCGCTTCGGTGTATTTTATAGCCTCTTATGGTGAACTTCTTCCCCGGTGGGAGGAAGGTTTCTGTTAGGAGAGCTATGTGTATGGTGTTCGCGGCTAGGAAGGCTTCAAGCTCATATTTCCTGGATCTGACGCCTTGGCAGTTCCATATTAGAACTCGAAGCTCCTGCGTGTTATTATTATTATTGTGGTGTTCGCCGTGTTGTTCAGGCATCTTGGGACAGGAGGTCAGCGATCGCATTAACCAGATCCCTTAGCCAGGAAAATGGGAGCATGTTGGCCATCATTACCCCAGTGGTAATGGCTGCCGTGAGGTTCAGGTTCGGAAAGAAGGTTTTCAGGATTTCTTCTATCCTTTCCCTGAACGCCTTTACTGCCATGTTTCCCTCTGGCTGTTGAGCCTGTGTTAGTGTTACATGTGCAGGTGGTGAGATGGGTGTGACTGTTGTTGTGTGGGGTTTGGGGGTTGGGGGGGGTGGGTCGGATGCTGTTTTATTAGCGGCAGGTTCCTTGCGGGGGGTGGAGCTGCTCTGGGGCGGGCCCTGAGGCTGCTCCGGGGGAGGGTGCGTGGACTTGACCTGCCTTAGGTTGGGTCTTTGGGGTAGGGCCTTCTTCCTGTTTTTATTTTCGGAGGTCTTACTTTGGACGGAGGTGGCGGGTGCTTGGGCTGAGGGCCCGGTTTTGTGTGTACCCTCCGTCCTTGGGGGTTGCAAGGTTACTTTGCCTCCACCTGAAGGGTCTAATTTGCCTGATGGGCCTTGCTTTCGGCCCTTGGTGCCTGAATGGCCTGTAGGTCCTGATGGGTCCTTTTTGCCTGAGGGGCCTATTTGTTGTTGTTGTCCACGTGAAGCGTCTGTGCCTGATGGGCCTGCTGGGGCTTTAGGGTTGCCACGCTTATTACCCTTAGGCCCTTTGCCTTGAAAGGCGGCTTCGTAGTCCCTGCGGCGGGGGCATTCTCTATAATTAGCCGCGTGTTTCCCCTCGCAGTTGGCGCACTTTGAGTACGCTGGGTCATTGCCGTGGGGGCAGTCGCGGGACAGGTGGGAGGCGGCGCATCTGCGACATCTGGGATCCAGCTGACATGTCGCCCCTGAGTGCCCATGCCTCTGGCACACCCCACATTGTGGGCCAGTGGTTTGCGGGCGGTACGGTTCGACTGTCACCAGCATGTTTTTCAGCATCCGCATTTTCCGCAGGCTGTCCGCTCCCGGGGTATCCGCCACGGCAACTAGGTAGAGGCAGCCCTTGGCTGGCCTGTTTCCTGTTCGCATCCTGTGTACAGAAAGTGCTTGGATACCTTGGGCTCTCATGGCAAACCCGATATCATATGGCACATACGTATTATTGGGCGTTCTCACTACAAATCGCTTTACTGCTGAGTTGGGCAATATCTGTACAAACTTGATATTAAGCCCTTTCAGCACTTTCATAGCGATTTCGTAGCTTTCGAAGCTAGACATATGTAGCCGGATCGCTTCATGTGCGTTTATTCTCGGCTTGGAGAAATAATAATTTCTCTGCTCATGTGTCAGCTTTTTGAGAAGCTCAATTTCGATGAGTTTAATGTTGTTACTGTAGACCGTAAGGGGTGGGGGGGTCGACCCCTTACGGGTGGCTGGTTTGCTTGTTTGTGTGTGCTGAGGTCTTATCTGTTGTGCCTGTCTCGTGTTAGTGTTTGGTGGTGGCATGATCGAGCTGTATGAAGTGTCGGTGGAGCTTTCGGCTCGGGTATTCGGATTCCGACTCCCGCCCTGTTGGGCCTTGCGGCTCATAGGTTTGGTGTCTTTTCCTTTCTCCTCGCCTTTTCTCCTTCTCCCACTCTTGGCCTCCCTAAAACCGTCATCCTGGTTTCCCGGCAGGGTGGCTGGGTCCAAGGTTTCGGTCACCCCGCGCTCGCTCGGCTCCTCTCCCTCCGTGCCTTCAGAGTCGGCATCCTGGGATGTACTTGATACATCTATCACCAGTCTTGCCTCATCTTCGTCGGAGTCCGATTCGCCGGCTTGCCCGGGGGGGGGTTGGACTTTACGTGGCGCCTTCCGCCGAGCCCGTCTTTTCTTGCCCTTTTTCCTTCCCTTGGGCGCCGCCTCTTCGCTCGGGTAGGCGGAACTGGGTCCCGCTTTCCCGGCGTCCAGCTGGCTTGCCACTAGGTTGGGTTTGAGGGCAAGGTTTGTGTTGGGGGGAGAAGTAGTCTCCTGTTTGTGTTCAGGTATCTCCCCAGTCACTTTCCCAAGTGCGAGTTCCGGCACTTCAGGGTCGAACCCCGGTTCCCGTTCACTCGCACATAACGTCAGGCTGCATGGTTCGCTTTCCCCGCGCTGCGCGCTCCTTTCTCGGGGCTCAGCTCGAGTAGAGCCAGCCGGCCGAGTGGGCAGCAGCTGCACAGGTATGTGCTTGCCAGCGGCTACTGACGGGGTGGCTATGGGGGTTGTCCTGGTAGTGGTGGTGGTTGTTGTGTTCGTGGTGGTGGTGAGCGCAAAGTACTGCATGGCGCACTCCGTTACGTGAGTTTCGTGTGCCAGGTTTACTTGCACAGAATCAGGGGTGACTGTTCTGTGCTCCTCTGGCGCATTTCGCTCACTGCTCACGGGGGGCACGCTGTGTTGGGTAGCCACCGGTCCCCGCTCGGCCGGGTCCTTGGTCGTAGCGGGGGCCGTTAGCTCTGAGCTGCGCGCTAGTGGTCGCCCATCCAAGTACTGACCAAGGCCTATGTTGCTTAACTGCGATGATGGGATTTTCATCGAAGTGTTCAGCATAGCATGGCCGTTGGCCGCCTGGGCTGGGCTCCTGGTAGACGTGTTATGGGTTAGGCCCATAAAGATAGGACTGGTCAGTCCATGTCTACTGATGATGGTTGGCGGGGGGGTGCGCTGTAATAACAGCGCTATACCCTCCGCTGGTGGGCTGACGGCCGTGGAGTGAGTGGCTTGCCGTAATAACGGCAGCCCTTCACTCTCCGTCAGTTCTTCCGGATCGTCGCTGGTGTCTGTATTAGCACCGGGCTCGCTGACAATTTGCTCTTCACTAAGCGTATTGCTCTTTTGAAGTTCTCGAGCCCGGAGCCGTGTGTTTGTATGTGGGGGCATCTAATACGAACTAGTGGACGCGGGATTATCCCTTGTTACGGGGGTCCCTGGGCCACAGAATCCCTATCTAACCCTAGGTACTGAGAGGCAGTAACCGATTAGGACAGGTAGTGTATCCACTTGAAGTTCTAGAGGTTCCCGGTGAGAGGAGAGTGAGAGCGGAGAGAGAAGCACATACGTGTTCTCGCTAGCGCAGTCGTACTCGTCCTCTGGTGATGTGAGGTTCCACTGCTGGTTATTTATGGACGATATGGTTTCCCGCCTGGGTCATCCGTGGTCATCTCATCCTAAATCGGTATATGCAGGTGGATTTGGATCTCTTAATTTATCCCACTTAATAAACTGGCGATACACATTCGTGTGTCGTATTCTGAACTCATATCATTCGGTGATCATGAAAATATCAATTAATTCCTGTCCTCCACCTTTCGCGCGCTAAGTCGGCGTCCCTGATGGCGTGCTCATCTTGACTAATGGCGAGATAGCGTGGGTCATTTCCAAGAACTCATTACTTTAATTTATTACAATTACAATTAATCAACATGGGAATGATATCACAAAAATCCCCTCTATTCAATTCTGTGCTTGGAATAATTTAATTATTGTTATCGGAGAAGCTAACAGGAGTTCACTCTGAGTTTCTCTTATGTTGGTTTATCTGCGAGCCTCTGATAAATTTTGCCATTGGTCAACACCGCATCGGTTAGTTGAAAATATCTTCGTTGCAACTTGACAACACAAAATGCCTCGAGGCGTTAGAAATCCTCTTACGTCATATTCTTCGTATCGGTGATGCACCTGGCCTCGCCCTTGTTCAGAAATAAATGCTCTTTCACTTCCTTGTAGTCATTACTTCTATTGTTGTGAGCTCTAGATTTAATCCTCTTAACTTTTGATCAAGAATATTCTCCCCATAATGACAGGCTAAACTGTGGCGACGGATTGTCGCGATATGTCTGACTATGTTGAAATTCTTCCGTCCACACAAAACTGACACCGTACACAATTTAATATTTTCATATGTCTGCATTCGTATTATAAAAATCAAATCATGAAAACTAGGGCCTATCTCATCCGGGTACAATACAAACCCACTGCTTTTAATATATCGCTAGAATACTTATAATTTCCAGCTGCTTTTCTTGCTTTCAACTTTTGTTTTTGTATCTTTTAGTAAATGTCTGTATAGTCACAAGCGAATTTCAATAATTGGCCAGTATTTGTCGGCTTCTCTATCTAGACATAATCCTTATATCCAACTACCTTTAAATGCTGCTGACTGTATACTTCTGCCTCACCTTTGTCCTCACATATACAATCTCTTTGCTCATTTATGATCTCCGGAAAGTCCTTCTTGGAACCTTTTTCAGCCTTAAAAGAATGTGTACATACTCATTCATTTTTCACTAAAAATCATTTGTCTGCAAATTGTGCCTTCTACCACGTTATCCTGAGCTTATATCTTTACTATATTCATTATCCTAGTAAGTTCTTTCACTTTCTCTTTACTTCCACAACCATTTCTAACGCTGTTTATTTCAAACCTGCACCTCCTTCTTTGCTTATTTATTTCCCTGTTTATAATATAGTGGGTTCGTAAAATTTCTTACACCGGGCGAGTTGGCCGTGTGGCATGGGGCGCGCAGCTGTGAACTTACATCCGGGATATAGTGGGTTCGATTCACACTGTCGGCAGCCCTGAAGATGTTTTTCAGTGATTTTCCATTTTCATACTAGGCTGTACCTTAATTAAGGTCACGGCCGCTTCCTTCCAACTCCTAGGCCTCTCCTCTCCCATCGTCGCCTTAAGACCTATCCGTGTCGGTGCGACGTAAAGTCACTAGCAAAAACAATTCTTACAACATTTAGAGGTACATATTTGTTTTTATACTCCTCAAACCATTGCTTTAACCTCATCCCACGGACGATTTACATTTTTATTTACTGTTTTCCACCGATAATATTCACCTTTTTTAACTCCCCCATGTCTTTCTTATGATCCGTATGATAATGCCTAATTGCTCTAATTTTACAACCTTCCATTCTGTCGCATTTATTTTCAACACGAAGGAAGCAGTTTCATGGTCTCTTATATCATCTATTACTTCAGTATTTTTTTATTGAGCTCACCTGGTTTTACCAGCACCACGTCCAGAATATTTTCTTCGCTCTAGTTGGTTCCATCACTTTCTGAATCAGCTGTCCTATCCGGATTAACTTATTAACCATTTGTTGGTCATGCTTTTCGTCGTTCGCATTATCTTGCCAATTGACATTTGGTAAATTGAGATCACCGCTACAGTAACGTTCCTTTCTGTGTCGTTCCGCACATATCTGCTTATTTTATCAGATAATTCTGAATCAGCGCCAGTGCCAGCCTTGCAGTTATGTACACCCCGAAACCTCAGGTTGTCTATTATCTTTATAGATAAGTCTTACACCTATAATTTCATGTTTCTCATCCTTAACCTTTTCATAGCTTTAAAATTCATTTTTCGCCGGAATGAATACTCCCCCTCCTGCCGTTCCTACATTGTCTCTGTTATAAACACTGCAATTCCGAGAGACAATTTCCGCTACCATAATATCAGTTCTCAGCCATGATTCTTTCCTATTACAATATATGTGATATATATATATATATATATGTATTTTCCTATATTTACAATAATTCTACGGTTTAGCACCAATCCTTTTTAGCCACCCTCTTTAACTTCCAGACACCTGTACTCATAATTACCGCTTTGTAGTCAACAACGTTTCACTAAATGTACCTCCCTATAACCCTCCTAAACATACCTCCTAATTTATATATACCACTGAAGTACAAGTGGAGGCCATCTGAGCGCAGATCCCAGTCTCTTATCCACCCCTTAGGATCTATTAATCTCACTCACAGTTTCATTCGTACCAGCTCAATAGCCTGACTTAAATCCCCGATCATGCTCCAGTCAGTATCCCTCCTACACAGTATTTTACAGATAAAAAGCTCCTTGTCCTTGTAATCTCCCGTGCTGCATTATCCAGATCCCACACATCCCCAACTACGTTGGTACCTTTTATATGCTCGCCTTACATTGGTGTCGCCAACGTGAAACACTAAGAAAATCTGTTTCCCCTCATCCTTCTCAACATCTGCCTTAACCTAATTCCTGATTAACACTATACCTGGTTACCTTCCGTCCACATTCCTTACCCACATACGTAACAATGGAGTCCGCTATAACTGAAGAAAGTCACACAGACTGGTAGTCACATGAAACCTGCTCTCTGATTCTGAGAGTGAATTTGCTTTGGAGTTTAAGAAGAAAAAGAGGACGACGCTGGAACGACAGTCATGATGCCTTCAAACTTCTTCAAATTGCTTACCACACTCTTTTCAATAATTGTCTGATGACATTACATTCACAACTTCCACCACTCATCAGTTCAAATTGCTACAAAGAAATACCACGTATGTTTGAAAAATAGCATGGTGATATACACTTCACTACTGTCACCGTTCAGCATTTCAAAGAAGAGCGATACTCACCCTTGTAAATGAAGAACCATGAAAAAGTCAACAATCGTGTACAATAATCCAAGTTTTAATAGGAGTTGTGGTAGACAACGAAAGCGTAGACGGCATTGTGATTAACTATGGAGAAGGTCAAAAAGCTTACCATGAAGAATTTCTTAATACGAACTAAAATGCCGCCACAGGAACCCAGCATGGAGAAAAATGCTATAAACATGTTTTTGAGAACTTAAGTAGCCTGTGTTGGACAAAATTTTTACTTACAGAATAACAGCATAATATAATAGTGACAAATGACAAGAAAACTGTTCGCATAGCCAGATTAACAATTCCCGACGAAGTAAGAATACCTTTAAAATCTAAACGAACTCAGTTTAAATGACGTTTAACACTCTCTGAATAACGATCTGTGATTCTCTGAGTTAAACGTTTGACGAGATCTGTCTTTATTTGTGAAAGCCAGCCTTTACCCATGGCGAAATTTCCGAAGGTGTTTCACGACGGCAACAATTTAGCTTACTATTTGATGTGTCGTCAAGTCAGGAAATAAACAACAAATGATGTATTCAGCGTAATAATATAAGTTAGCAGAGCATTGCTACAGTGGAATTTGAATGCATCCTCAACTTCATCCTCATCATCATCGTCATCATCATCATAGATCTTCATTATAGACTGTTGTGCCTTTCAGCGTTCAGTCTGCAAGCCTCTGTGCATTTACTAAACGCTTCCACAATCATACATTTGTAACAAGTTCGGTGGCCTCGTTTAGTTCTATACCTCTTGTCATGAATTCGTTAGAGACTGAGTGTAACCATCGCCGTCTTTGTCTCCCTCTACTTCTCTTACCCTCCATAACAGCGTCTACTATTCTCCTAGGTAATCTATCCTCATCCATTCGCCTCACATGACCCCTCCACCGAAACCATTTTATGCGTACTGCTTTATCAATCGAGTTTCGTTCCTACCTTAGCATTCTCCTTCTCATTTCGAGTACCCTCCTGCCATTGTTCCCACCTATTTGTATCAGCAATAATTCTGGCTAAATTCATGTCTGTTATTATAATTTATGAATAAGGTATCCTGAGTCCAGCCAGCTTACATTTCCGTACATAAAAGCTGGTCAGAAAACAGACCGATGTAAAGATAGTTTCGTCCTGGAACTGACTTCCTTCTTAAAGAATACTGTTGATTGCAACTGCGAGCTAACTGCAATAGCTTTACTGCACCTTGATTCAATCTCACTTACAATACTACGATTCTGGGAGAACACACACTCTGAATGCTTGAAATTATGTGCCTATTCCAACTTCGTATCACCAATCTGGCATTCAAATCTCATAGACATCCTTTTCCATTCACCAAATGTGGAGTCACTTTGACAGTAAACACGTTAGTCATGTTTTAAATGGACCAAGAGTCACTTTCTCCCGAACAGCTCGTCACGACATTACCTGGCATGTTAAATTATTACGTATATTACAAATTGTAATGCCACGTAGTAAAAATAACAGTGCATTTCACTTTATCACTGTTCTAGGCTGATGTGCTGTCTCTTACGTCGGACAAGGATAGTGTTTCCTTGACAGTGGAACTGCTGTCAGAGAAGTGTGGTGACAACAGGGCTGTCATCCTCAAGACACTGAGTAGTTCAGGACAACCCGAGGAGCAAGCGTTTGTCAGAAGTACTGCAGCACCAACGCAGCCTGAGAAGCAAGCATCAGTCAGCTCTACTGTAGCCCCAACGCAGACCGAGGAGGAAGCGTCAGTCAGAAGTACTGTAGCCCCAACGCAGCCTGAGAAGCAAGCATCAGTCAGCTCTACTGTAGCCCCAACGCAGACCCAGGAGGAAGCGTCAGTCAGAAGTACTGTAGCCCCAACGCAGACCGAGGAGGAAGCGTCAGTCAGCTCTACTGTAGCCCCAACGCAGACCGAGGAGGAAGCGTCAGTCAGAACTACTGTAGCACCAACGCAGCTTGAGGAGCAAGCATCAGTCAGCTCTACTGTAGCCCCAACGCAGACCAAGGAGGAAGCGTCAGTCAGAACTACTGTAGCACCAGCAGGTAGTATCTTTTATCGGTCGGGAGTGCACGATTGTCTACAGGAGACAGCTGGTGTCATTGGTCCATATAAAACTATGGCAGTTAGAGGTTGTTATTTATGCTCTACATAAGAGTAATGTGATGTCATAGGAGTTAAGTGATTAAATTTGTCTGGAAATTCCTATAGAAATTACGTGGTGTTACTGGTGAATATATTTCCAGAGTAGTTGGTGATGTTATTGGTCCGGTTATATCTACGGCAATTAGGTGGTGTCATTGGTCCAGTAATTTCCATAGTAATTATACAATGATGATCATTGTTTCAGTAATTTCCATAGCAGTTGTATGATGATTTTGGTCAAGAAATCTCTAAGGTAGTTAGATGGTGTAATTTTTCCAGGTATCTATAGACGTTAGACGGAATCATTGGTTCCGATATCTCCATCAGATGCTTCCTCTGGTATGTTTACCTGTAGTACGTCTACAGTAGATATATTTCTGACATTTAATGTAACTCTACAAAATTTAGAGAAGGATTTCTGTTGTAAACCACAACTCAAGTTTTAAATATTGTCCACATTACGTGGATGTCATCGTCTATTATAATGACTCTTCCTAGCGTTGTTACTGGCCTTGATCTTTCCGGCGATGTAATCTGCAGAATACGTTTATAGGTAACTCCTATAATGCTATTTCTTTGACAGTACACTTGTGCAAAATAATTTCACTAGTAATGTTTAACGGAGACTGTTATTGCTCGCCTCTGCTCCATCGAAGTCCTACGCCGGCGATCACGCATCAACGACGCGGAGTCAACTGCTGTGGTTGTGCCACACAGAGCTATTTCGACACACAAGCACGTAGACCTGAGCTTTCCTAAGAGCTGTGCAATGACTGAATTGTGCACAAATTAACATTAGAAATCACAAATAGTTTAATTATTCAGCCGTATGTTTTGTTTCAGTAACCGAGTGAGTTAGCTCGCATTCAGGAGTAGTGGGTTCGAACTTCGTTATCGGCAGCCATGAAGATTGTTTTCCGCGGTTTCCTATTTTCACACAACTCAAATCAACTAAGGCCAGGCCATTACCTTCCCACTCCTAGCCCTTTCATGTCCCGTCGTCACCATGAAGCCTATCTGTATCGGTGCAACGTAAAGTCCATCTATATAAATAAAGTTGTAGGGGGTTCGCTGTCCGTAATTTCGTTTATTTCGCCTTTTTTCTAATATTTATCCACTTTAGTTCAACTCAGGACCGTATCAGTGGATTTTAGCTTTCGTGTTTGTTTGCCTGTTTGCCTGTTCCACCATCACGGCGAAACAGATGGAGAGAACTCGACCAGTCTTCTTATTTAGAATATACTCATCCAGGAGCAATTATGATATGCAAATGATAATAAACATCAAGAACGGACTGGGGGTTTATAGGGAGATCAAACGAGTTATTTGTTATTTTCTCATACACTATTGTTTTTCTGTAAAATCTGTAGAGTACGTGTGAGGCGTCCCTTCATTTTAAATTATTTTTAAAATCTACATAATTTCGCCAACTCTTCAAATGACGGAGAAACTTACTATTTTCTGCGGGTTTCATGTTCTGCATTGAGCGATGGATACCCGCGCAGACCGACAACGAACCTACTGGTTATCATGGCAACGTCTCTGGTTGCTTGACAGTTTGGAAGTAACGTATTGCCATTTTTAACATCATTCCTGTAAACTCGTGGTTATTCGTTGGGTAGAAGGCGAGAGAGGCGTCAAGCTGCAGTTCTGCGGGATATTTGCGGAATACTGTTAGGAGGTAAAGTCGTCTTCGAATTGCTCCAATCTTGGTTCTTAATACTCCTACAGTACCCATGGAGTGTAGCTCATTATTTCACAACGTAAGGTATTTTCGTGCACTTGCTATAATATTTACTGAGTTTCTCTTGTACTTCTTTCTTCTGTTTTAATTTCTTGCCTCTGCCTTGCCTCTTTAGGTTTAAGTAATAACACCATGAGTCGTCATCTTATCTGAATACTGCGCCTAAATTCCTCCTCTGTTACTGCCTTCTTAAATCGGTAACTTATATCATCAGAATTTAGTGAGGGACAGTGCGGCTCCATGGCTAAATGGTTAGCCCTCGCCTTTGGTCCAGAGGGTCACAGGTTCGATTCCCGACAGGGTCGGGGATTTTAACCTTCATTGGTTAATTCCAATGGCTCGGGGGCTGGGTGTGTGTGCCTTCTTCAACATTAGAATTCATCACAAGTAGGGCTGCATCCTCATAAACGCGCAGGTCGCCTAGGTGGCGTCAACTCGAAAGACCTGCATCCGGGCTCTTCGGCGACCACACGACATTATTAGTGAGGGACAATTCATTCTCCAGTACATCTACATGGTATTAAGATATTAGCCCTATTCGGCTGTCCTCAGTTGTTATCCTATCTTAAATTAGGGTCAATATTCTAAACTATCCTGCTTTCTTCCTTAATTTCTCCGTACGCATGTGAGTGCTAATCCCGAAACCTGGACTCTCTTTCCTTTGAGTGATACTATGCACTATTCCTTTCGTACATTTTTCCTTCGCGGTCTGTGATTTAACCGTCCGACTCGTTGGCTGAACGGTCAGCGTACTGGCCTTCGGTTCAGAGGGTCCCGGGTTCGATTCCCGGCCGGTACGGGGATTTTAACCTTAATTGGTTAATTCCAATGACGCCGGGGATGGTTGTATGTGTTGTCTTCATCATCATTTCATCCTCATCACGACGCGCAGGTCGCCTACGGGAGTCAATTAGAAAGACCTGCACCTGGCGAGCCGAACCCGTCCTGGGATATCCCGGCACTAAAAGCCATACGACATTTCATTTCATTTAACCGATTAAGTCGCCTAACTCACCTACCGTTAACTGGAGCATATTTAGAGTCATTAGGTACGTTGTGATATTTTTGAGAGTTGCTGCCGTTTTCAATGGCAATTAAAAAACAAGCTTCCCTTGGAAAATATTCGTTCAAAGCCTAAACCACCAATCCACGTGTCAGACGTACGGAAAAGCTTCTGAACGTGAGAGCGGTTTGAATGTGCACAGATTTAGGAAGACATTCGGTGAGCGATGCTGAGAGCAGGCCAGGTATGGCTCGTGCACAGGACGTCATTGCACATCCTGGGTGTCTGAAGTTGCTTTTAATAATGTTGCTTTACGTCCCTGGGTTTCCGAAGACACCGATGAGCCGGATATTTTGTGCCGAAAGAGTTCATTTATATACAGCTAGACATATTGCACCCGCTCACCTCCTGAATCCCAGACTAGCCTTAATCTCAGGGGTGATCAATTCGTAAAAGATAAAAAATAATCAATAACAAAAAATATATATTGCACGTTATAAACTTCATATTAGAGCCCGTATTGTCAAAGTATCAACTTGTGAAATTGTTTTAGATTTTATTTTGAACAACAGTTTTAACTTATGATTTTAATTGGACTTCATGCTTCATATCATGTTAACGCCGCACCATTTCAACATTGAAGATTGACAAGACGCCATCACGCAGCGTCACAGGATACTGAGACTTTTTATTTACTTATTTCAATGTGTCCTCGCCTTATTTTTAATATTTCGTAGTTGTATTTATTACTGATGATGTCCCATAAGAGGACGAAACATGTCTCACGAGTGTAATTAATGTAGTATTTTTAATAAAGACAATTACAGTATTGTAAAGGTGGTATTATAAAATGTAAAAAAAAATCACTAGTTGTTTAAAATATATATATATAGCCGCACCAAATGAACACAGGGATGAACGGGGCATGCAAATTAAGGTAAAGGGGGACGGCTCGAACATGGATATAAATTATAGACTCCACAATAGGACTGGGAAGTGACAACTTAAATTTCGTGGGCATACTGGACTAACTACAATAAAAAGGTATGGAAACTGTTTCCTATTGAAATTGCAATGAGGAGCAATTTATTGACTTATTTTGCAAACTGCACATGATGACAATTATTACATTTAGAAATTTTCCTCCTGGAAACGAAAAGACCTTACTACTCTGGTAGTGTAAATATTTGGTGAATTCGCCCCATTGGTTACTGGGGATCGAATCCACATCCGTATGAGTGGACGTTTCATCGCTGGAGATCTTCTTTCGGAGACGAAGGAATGAGAGTAACTATTTACTGTCTTCTCCCCGTTCCGTTGGACATGAATCACTACCGATATGTACATTCTAGTAGCCGGACCCCCACCGTGGAAATGTTATCGCATCTAAAACGGGAATTGATTGTACGGACAAACTCTAGGCTATATTTCCAGATTTACAAACATGCCAGGTGTAGCTCATTAACTCAAAGCTTATCTCAATATTTACTTTTGTCAATACGACAAGACGTACGGAAAGGTTCATTACTATGCTATGACAATTAAGACATGTGCCGTCCGTGGGTTATTTCACATCTACCGCTAACAATCTCCCACGTGGAAACCCAACATCTGGTTCCGACCAGTTCGACACACTGTGACGTACCCACTTGGCCCACAGATGTATGACAAATTTATAACGTGGCGGGTCACTTTAATATTAAAATAAATAAATGATATGTCATTGTTTCTCCAGAAACAGTATCCCAAGGGCGCCAGTCTTCAAGCTTATGGCTTGAAAACAAAAGTAGATAATAAATAATAATAATAATAATAATAAATAAAAATACGTAATGAGACTCAAAAAACTCCCAGGGGTGGGGTGAACGGAACACAAATCATTAAGTACACTAACTTGGAATTTAAGGATCATTAATAATCATTTCATAAAATATAAATTAAAACAGCTATTTATTAAGATGAAAAACGTGACGTAACGGCGTATTAACGAAATCTGAACTTACGGAAGCAAAAGAAAAAGTGAATGAAATTAACTTTAAGAAAATGTACTGTTGCGCGAAGACTTGCAGTAACTTATGCCATAAGCTCACCAAATGTAGACTCTGTTGTCTTGAAGCTGAAGATAGGTGGATCTCTCGTACAGGCTGCCCCATCTGTTGTTGGATTCCAGTCCTACATCCACATTTCCTGTCTTTAACACTTCCTATTGTACTCCTTACATAAAGTCGTAATGAGTCCTAATTTTAAGTGCAAAACCACCATGGGTTATGTTCATGGAGAGAATACACTTGTATTCTTCCGAATTACGGAACAGTAGCGTAGCTAAACTCATAATAAAAGCTCTCCTGCCCTATACCAGTCAGAACCGGTCTCCCGTTGACTACCTCTCGTCATTGAGATAACAAGTCCCAATGAGAGTAACTTTTGAGTGGCTGACGTGGGCTAGTTGTTTTACGTCGCACCGACTCAGATAGGTCTTACGGCGACGATGGGACAGGAAAGGGCTAGGAGTAGGAGGGAACCGGCCGTGGCCTTAATTAAGGTACAGCCCCAGCATTTGCCTGGTGTGAAAATGGGAAACCACGGAAAACCATTTTCAGGGCTGCCGACAGTGGGGTTCGAACCTACTATCTCCCGAATACTGGATACTGGCCGCACTTAAGCGACTGCAGCTATCGAGCTCGGTTAACTTTTGAGTAGAATATACTCAGATGCGAAGTGAACTAAGTTAAAATCTTCTCCGATGTGTAGACGTAGAATCGTAGTAAGAGTATCTTCCAAGCGTGAGAATCAGAATCAGAATCTAAATCTGAATGTGAATCTGAATGAGAATGTTAGTGTCCTCTCCAGCCCTTGTCGGTGGTATATATTGGTTCAAAAGTCTCCTTCCATCAGCCCTTTCACATGGTCCAGTAAGATTCAAGGTCTCATCCCTTCTCCGATGTATAGCTGTGCGTCCATCACGTTGCTTCATTACGTTCATTCACATAGGCTGAACTTTCCCGCTGAAATAAAGCGTCTCGAAGCTGAGTTTGAAAAGTGGGTGTTAATAATGTATCAACTGTCTTTTCATGAGGTGGAGAGGGTAAGGTCTCTCGTAACCTCGATGACGTACTTTTCCTGGAATTGGGCTGAAATTAGCCTGCTGACTCTGGTCACCTCACAACGGCTATTGGAAAATTTACTGCAAGTTATAAATATGCGTGATGTTGAAATACTTTACGCAATAATTTGTTCGTTCAGAATACGTTATAGCCGCGATACAAACAAATGAAATGATGATTGAAATGGATGATAAAGACCCTATATATATATACATATTAATTTAAACATGACCTATCAGTGATTAAATATATACATCTTATCAATTAAATATATAGTTCAATAATTAAAAACCTTCAGTGATGTCCCAAACATCACAACATGACGACTGTCCCTTTCATATCTTCCTATGATTATTAAATAATTATCATTATCATTCTTTATCTGATCATTATCATATTCTGTTATTACCATCAATTATGTTATTATTATCATTAATTTCAGCTAAAATCCTATATTTGATTATTATCATTTATCATCCGGGTTGGTTATATGCTAACCTTTGCCGACATTTCAAGCGAAGGGCTGTTCTTCCTCGTATTTATCCGCATAAATTAATGATCAGTTTCATAACACATTATTATTATTATTATTATTATTATTATTATTATTATTATTATTATTATTATTATTATTATTATTATTATTATTATTATTATTATATTCGTAACACTGAATCATCGTCCATTAGATATCTTAATTTCCTTTCATCAATTATTATTCTCAAAATAATATTGCGAGTTCTTCTTCTTCTCCTTCAAACTTTTATTATTATTATGATTATTATTATTATTATTATTATTATTATTATTATTATGCTAACTTAATTTCACGTGTTACACTACCGTTAGCGATATTCATGGTTAATGCATAAGCTTATACAATTTCGGTCTACTTTGGCACTAAGCAATTGATTTAAGACAAGATTCACTTGGATTATTATTATGATTATTATTAAAATGGAAAGTTTTATATTTTAATTTCCACTCTTTAGAATTCAGTCACATATGTAAAATCCCGTTATGAACCACCAAGATCTGCTTTATATCGGTCGGGACAACACGGTATTCGGGACCGCAACCTTCAGGTTTCGTACTGCCGTTAATTTTATGGGGACACATGTCCTCCCAAGACACATCTCACAACCTATGGCACATCGCGGCTGGGCAAATACCTCCAATGACGGCGATTGCCAAATTATTCCTTCCATTTCATTTGAAGTCCATTTTTTCATTGGAACTCTTCAAACATTTAATTCATAAATTAATCCTCGGTGCGTGGATTCTGCCACTCATAACACCGGAATCGGCATTTTATATCATCTTAGGCCTTGAGATTCATCTATTTCATCATCACAAACAGTACGGCTGAATTTTACTTCATGCCGGATTTTCGCCCCTCATGACTTCCAACTCTACTGTAAATATGGGCTGAAACCACTCTGGGCTTTCAACATAACGTGACCATCCTATACAGGTGTCTCTATCACTTCTAAACAAATTGTTATGGTAATTATAGAGTCCATAATTAGGAAATCAACAATTTACGTAAAAATCAAACTTACTGCCCGATTTAAATTCTTTAACGATACATGTCGTCTCCCCATTGATTATTATTTGCACTAGCCAACTCACGAAGCACTGTCATTATTATTATACTTTAATTTGCAAACGCACAAAATCGTATATTATTATTATGACCTTCCGTACGCAACACAAATTTTACACCCTCTGGCACTTACATAATCTGGCTGTCTGGTAACAAATATTCATACTAACATACAAATAATCACCGCAGTGATTGAAAATCAAACAACTGGGTTAGCACAAAAAGAAATCTAACACTTGAAATGAACTTTGATCAAAAATATTCTCAAACAGCATGCATTAATTGAAGGAAATATCCCATATTTACATTATATACAATACACAAATACGCAGTTAATTAATCTAACGCATAATTACGTTAATAAAAATTAGTTCGTCCGTCCATCTTAAAAATCATGGATTCGGGAGGCGATCCATGTTAAGTAACCATGATTAATTTACACTGAATCCTGTTTTGTCGCGATAACATCCCCAAATATTAAACTTGTGTACACATTTCTATGTAGAATTCCATTGCCTCGTAGCGTATGAGAAGCCTCATGGCCCCATGGTGATTTACTCGCACTTTATAAAATAAACACAACAAAACACTTCTGGGAGATTACCCATGATTAACATCTTACTAGATAATTTACAATGATTTATATAAGAATAAAAAAAATACTTATAGGTGCATCTAGACCCATTACACTTGAACAATATTTTCTTCCTTGAGCCCGAACCACGAGTCATGACACATTACGACGAAGTGTCGTTTCATTCGAACCGGCGCGTATCGCGTTCTTTAACCGGCACTTCCTGAAGTATACGATGCCGTCTTGTGATCGCCTCGCTCCTACAGTTCCCTTCTACAATAATTGTTACACCGTCTATCATGAAATATTTATTTCAGGCTCTGAACACTGTCTTCAAAAAGTACTATCGGCGTAAAGTCGATCCTTTAAATTCCAACACATGAAATGTTGAGCAATGTATTAATTTCACATACAGTGATACTGATAATTTACACTCGATATTCTGAATAATTATCACCGTTAGTCTTCACCTTCATGACTACTAACGTACTTTCAACTCTAACAGAAACTATAATGCGTTTTCTGGTACTGAGTTACAGAGTCACCGTGTCAGCGTATCAAATTATTTCAAACGACTGGTTGATGAGAAGCTCGACTCCCTAGTATATATGGTCGAATTGGTTTCGCGCGTGGGTTATCTGCGTTCACTCCAGAGGGAGGGGGTTGGTTATCCTAAATCGGCATTTGCAGGAGGATTTGGATCTCTGAATTTATCTCACTTAATAAACTGGCGATACACATTCACGTGTCGTATTTTGATATCATATCGTTCGGCGATCACGCAGATATTACTTGATTTCTGTCCCCCACTTCTCGCGCGCTAAGTCGGCGTCCGTGATGGCGTGATCATCTTGACCAATGGCGAGATAGCGTGGGTCATTTCCTAGAATTCTTTATTTTAATTTATTACAATTACAATTAATCAACATTGGGATGATATCACAAAAACCCCCTCTGTTCAGTTTGGTGGTTGGAATATTTTAATTCTTGTTATTGGAGAAACTAGCTGGAGTTCATTTTGGTTTCACTTATGTTGGCGCATCTGCGAGTCCTTTACTAATTTTGTCATTGGCTAATACTGCAGCGGTTCGTTTAAATATCTTCCTCTGTCAACTTAACAGCAATATGCCCGCAGGCATGGGAAACTCTATTTCGTCATATTCTCCGTATTGGTGATGCACTTGGCCTCGCCTTGTTCAGAAATAAATGCTCCTTCACTTCCTTGCAGTAATTATTTCTGTTGTTGTGAGCGCTTGCTTTTAATCCTCTTAGCTTCTGACAAGGAAATATTTTACCCATTATGACAGGCTAAACGTTGGCGACAGATTGTCGCGAACACGTCTGACTATGTTGAAACTCTTTCTCCCACACAAAACTGACACTGTACGTAATTTAATATTCCCATATGTCTGCATTTATATTATAATATCAAATCATGATAACTAGGGCCCATCTCATCCGGGTACAATATTGACAACAACTTTACAGATAGCTAGCCTTCAACGAGCGACGCTTCTTCTTATAACATAGAAATGATGCAGGATCAAACGCACTACTGGTTTTGAAATTTGGGGCACAGCATTAGCACACAAGTGTGAGCACTTCTTTCATACAGTGGGGTATATTTCTCCAAACCGATGACCTATTGGTTTCATGTTCTTAACAGTCCTGAAAGTCGTAACTTTGAACCCTCCTCCAACTCAAGATGGTGGACACAATCTGACAAACGAGGTAGGAAATTGAAATTAGGCAAAATTATATCTTTTAGCTTTCAACTTACGAAAAGATTACAAGATGTTCGAATTTTAAACTTTTACGTGGGGAAAATATCAAAATACGGAGGCAATTTTAATGACGGTACAGTCCCTCGTTTCTGGGTAAATCATTTCAAGTCATATCACAAGGCCGGTAACACAATCGTTACCCAATTTGGAGTGATCGACGATTTTGGTCATATGATTTCTTCGTCGTATCTCGATCTCTTATACATTAGATAGAGCTGCGTTTCTTCCTTGTATGTAATGTTTTAATTTTCACATGCATATTTTATGGGTCAACGCACTTATAGGAAAGATAGGATCATCAGATTCGGCACGTACACTGGTACAAACAGTGGCATTATGCGAGCTAAATTTTCCGATTCTAGCTGTCACATATGAATGCGAGAAATGAAGCAACGTGTGAAAACTGTACCCAAATTTCACCCTATTCGAAGTTTCTAACTCAATATGACGCATAAATAGGGGAGATACGACAAAATATCATAGAACCAACCATGCAGACCACTAAAAATAGCGTCTGATAGCTTAGTCTGTTCGTCGATATTACGTAACGTTTAGTAGCATGTAATCTCGAAGTGAAGGTCTGCAAATCATAAAAGTGAATATTTTCTTATATATTTTCTTATGTCTATTCGTATATATACATTCAATTCGACTTGTTGCGATCTAGAAAGGGTGGGGATACCACCATAATTAAAATTCCCCAAATCGATAGTGACTCTCAGTAGGAGAGGGGTGTGCAATTGTAATCGGAACTCCCCTTATCGACTGTGTCTGGCAGTTGGAGAAAGGGCTTGTCATTATAACGGGAACTCCCAACTTCAATGTTACTAGGGTTAATAAATGGGGCCTGCCATCGTAATGAAATATTTCTTTCTTGATTTGCTGGTAGTAGGCAGGGGAGCATGCAATTTTGTTCAAAACTCCCCCTACTCTCTTGTATTTGTAGGTCTGCAAGGGTGCCCGCCATTATATAAACACAATTCCCGCACTAGATTGTGACTTCTAGTAGACAAAGTGGCCTATCCTTATTATCGAAACTCCTGTACTCGCATGTGACTGGTAAAAGAATAGATGACCGCTGTTATAATGGGTACTCCCCAGGTCGTCTGTGTCTGATCTTAGGAAAGTGTGCCTCTCTTCATAACGTTGACATACCAATTTTATTATAAATGGTAGTACACAAGAGGACGTGGTATTATCAGTAAAGAAGTATGGAAGGAGGCCTGTCATTATGATCAAGACTCCAAATCTCGATTGTGACTGACGGTAGGCAAGTGTGCCTGCCATTTAATGACAACTCCCCAACACGACTGTGACTGGCATTGGGAAAGGGACCTACCATTATAATGAAAACTCCGCAGGTCGGTTGTGAATGGCAGTAGTCAAGTTGGCTTACCGTTATAGTAGAAACTCCCGAACTTAACTGTGAATGCCAGTACGAAACATGGCTTCTCATTATCATCCAAACTCCGCAAAGTGCACCTTACAACGCACCCAACGTATTCCCCCCACCCCCCTCATTGTGTTTCTCACATTTGTAAGATTCATGCAATTTGCAGTAATAAACTCTTACAACATGTATGTACATGCATTTACTTAGAAATCCGCATACAATGTAGAATACCGTAGCGAAGCACGGGTGCATTGGCTAGTTGTAAATAAAAAAGTTTCAGTATTATATTTTTATATTATTTTCTGACCTTCACAGATGATGCCAGTTGCTACTTCCAAGGGGTTTCCTTCTTAATAAATCACAGTCTTACATCTCAAAATAGACTTCCTCCGGAATTGCGCAAATACCCTGCCTTTGCCTTGAATATTTTGGGGAAAACCTTTGTGATTAGCGGACGCGTGCGTATGTGAATACGCAACGCGACTATACTGGACACGGTTGATATGTTATGATCTTCTATATTTTACCATATTTTCGTCTCGCGTGAACTGGATAGCCTGCTAGCTGCTAACTTAGGAATCTGATCTCAATCTATAAGACGTACTCACGATAAAACCATTGCCCTTCTTGCCAGTTTCGGTAAAAATCGCTAAATATTTAATACGTAGAGGTTCCAATACCCTAATCCACTCCGATAACGGAGATTCAGAACCCTTCGGTTGTTTTGTTGCTTAAGCCTCCCTATAATGTTGATATAATGTTGACAGGAATGATTCCTCACGGGGTAGCTGTAATGTTGGACATCCTATAAAACACTGCCACCGAGGGAGTTCAATGCCTAACTCAGCCATTCTCGAAGTGGTTTCCGTGGTTTCTCACTTCCACTCCAGGAAAATGCCTGGATCGTACCTTACTTAAGGCCACGGCCGTTTTCTGCCCCACCGAGCTCGATAGCTGCAGTCGCTTAAGTGCGGCCAGTATCCAGTATTCGGGAGATAGTAGGTTCGAACCCCACTATCGGCAGCCCTGAAGATGGTTTTCTGTGGTTTCCCATTTTCACACCAGGCAAATGCTGGGGCTGTATTTTAATTAAGGCCACGGCCGCTTCCTTCCCACTCCTAGGCCTTTCCTATCCCATAGTCGCCATAAGACCTATCTGTGTCGGTGCGACGTAAAGCAAAAAAAAACAAAAAAAAACAACACTGCCGGCGGAAGTACGATGCAAAATCCAGCGTGGAGTATTATGAGATGTAATGAAAATGGAAGTAAGGCACACGACATTTTCCATTATAATTATTAAATACAAGTAAGGGATATGCACACGATTGCTGTTTCATCAGATTGAATACTGTCCCACTATATTGGTGTAATGAATGTCAGTTCTGTACTGTGTTTATCATGACTTACTTGTCTATTTAATAAAATAATAATTCGGAAGTAAACAAGTGACATGATAATCATCTCTATTGCTGTGAAAATCATTCACCAGCCGATCATGGGCGATATACCTTTAAGATTCCATGACAACCAAGAAATGTACAAGCTTTCTGCTTCCATAGCAGAATTGTGAATTAATATACGTACGTACAACTGAAACAGGCAGAAAGTTCTTATTCGAGAGAGAATTATTTTATTTTGGATACTTTTAGAACTACAAGCATTCTTATCATTACCCTAAAGATTATGGTTTGATGCATTGACTCTCAAGGAATATGCCAAGTTGGCGGAGAAAGGAAGTATAAGTACTCTCCCTGTTCATTTAACTGGAAACCGGAAAATTTAACGAACGAAGTGATGACCTACTGTGAGTGAAATTACTGATGAATTCTAATCCTTTCGTAACTGCTCCTTCACCAGGTATGACCGGGTACCGTGAGTAGTGCGGTATGAAGATGTGATCCTGTGTGCTACATCCTGACATTACAATACCTTGTGGTGAATTTGAGAGTTTTTCTAAACCAACAGTCATACTAAATTTTGACATAAATTAATTTGTATATAAATAAATAAATAAATAAATGAATAAATAAATACATAAATAAATAAATAAATAAATAAATAAATAAATAAACAAATAAATAATAATAATAATAATAATAATAATAATAATAATAATAATAATAATAATAATAATAATAATAATCAGTAATCATAATAAATAATACTAAATTAATATAAAAACACTAAAATAAATTCTGACATCTGTTATGCTAATCATCCCAGGATATTTTCACTCACTGCTCCACATGTGAAAACTAACACAATAGGCCTTGTTAGTGTATTTTACTACCTAATCAGGCAACGGGTTGAAGTTCATACAACATTTGCATTCAAAAATGAGCGTCAGAATTTTCGTATGTGTGTTGCGAATGTTTCAAATTCAAAACAATAGAATCGCGTTTTGTGAGCAAGTTGTATAGTAATTTACCCAACATCTTTAGTAGTCGAACTTCAGGTGAAAATTTACCAAGATTCTATTGAAGGGCTATTGAAGCAAATCAAAGTCTCATTATTTTTACCTTTTACATTAATGGATCACGAAGTAGGATTATAAATGCAATTTAGTCATGACACACCAGTCTTAAATCGTTCGAATATTTACTATTAACGTGAATACATCTCTGAGATTTATTATTAACTCACTATATGGTCCAGTGGTAGAGTATCGGACTCCGGATCACAAGAGCGCTGGTTATAATCCGGCAGGTGTGTTCGTATTTTTGAAAGAAGGTAAATCTCTGTTCGAAACACCATGTCCTAAAATTTCAGTATGTAAAAGATCTCTGGTGGCACGTTTATTAAAAAGGCATTCAAGCTCATGACAGATTCGGTTTATTCTAGTTGTTCTGGAGTAGAACGGAGCGTCGAATTGACGAGGACGCAGCTACACGGCGTCAAGTTGAAGAATGTCCACATACGGTACCTGGGGCCACATTAATATTATTATTATTAGTATTAGTATTATTCCAGATGCTTTCGTGGTCCGTAGATTGATAGCAGCACGTGGGGTGAATGGCTAGACAAAGCATAAATCAGAGTTCAAGTATGGCTAACAATATTGAAGAAGAGCTTTATTTCTTTCTTTTCTTGTATTACGATTCTCGAACAACAGCAACACTTGTATAAACAAAGGTAAATTCCACCTTGCGAGCTTAGAAAATCGAAAATTCACAACTAGGGAGCTCGTAAGCTCCGAAAAATCTTACAAGAGGGGAGCTCGTGAATCGTGAATTCACAAAATTTTACAAGTTACTGGGGAGGATAACTCCCATCTCGAAAGAAACAATCGAAGGTTTCGTAAATTTTTCACCTTGAGAAAACAGGCTAGCCAGTACAAATCAGGAAAATAGGCCATACCGCCTAAAAGCTTTACATAGGACGGGTCTCGAAACCAGGAGTTCAGTTTACATTTGCTTTACACACGACCTCTTTTGGGCCAGAAGGTTACACTAATGTTAATTAGCTAACACTGGAAGTTGAAAAAACTTTTGCTTTAGTAAGCAGTTAATACCTTCATTTCCCTAATCATATGAGGAACCACATTTAAAAAGGATCGGAAGATCCATCACTAAACAGGGACAGAAGCCCACACGACATGCCCATGAATGAGAGAGAGGAAAAAAGGTTACACTCGGAAAGCCGAGAACAAAATGGGAATGAAGGCGAAACTTAAGCACTCCAAAATTTAAATTTAACGGTCAAACCTTGCTGGGTATAAGGGCCCGACGACAGGGAGGCCCGCTACAAGATGACTAAGGGATGAAAAAATTGAGGCCTAAAATTTAGAAAAATTAAAAACTCAGTCACCAAAAAAGAAATATGAAGAGGGAAAAAGAGGGTAATCGCTCGTGCATCCTTAAATTTTACAATTGTGCAATTGCATTTTCTTCCGCATTATAAAATGGCGTCAAAATAGATGTATGGACCATGCGAGACGGAATTTATGAAAAGCGAACTGTGATTCAGAAGTTCACAGAGGGCCGAACTCGGAGAAACAGAGCATAATCACGAAGGCTGTCGAAGAGAATAACATTGAAATGCTAGGTAGATTGTAAAAAAACAGGATAAATTATATATATTACTAACACACACAACTATCTGCTGAAAGATTAAATGGAGGACGTAGTCATCACTTGAGAATAATCGCAAGGAAACTAACGGAACATATAAAATATTTTACAAGTAACTGAAGAAAGAATAAAATATAGTAGTAAGTCAAATATTCAATATAAAGGGACAGTGTTCCAGTTTAAAATAAGAAAGAAAGCTGAGCAGGCAAGGCAAGTGGTCAGACAAGGACCAGAACATTGACTACTGACGGAGGAGAAGATTGCCAAGTAAATACAAGACAAGAATTTCAAGAAGGAAGGAAATTAATGGAAATAGAACGTCAGAAAAACGAAATATTATCTGAATTCCCTTTCAGTTTAAAACAGAATTTATCCTGGAGCAGAAGTGAACCCAATATTGATATATTTGAAAGCGGTCATATTTATTATCAAATATATAAGAAGAAAAATTATAGACTGTGGAACTACGTAAGACTTTAATATGAACTCATACATATAATATTTGTATTCCGTTGAGCTTCGTGCAAGAAAGAAGACCGTCAATATATGCGAATAGATCCGCAGTGGACCGACTTGGAGATGAGTGTGTCACGGAGGATCCAACCAACTTGATATAGAACGAGTGACCAGCCGATCTATGGATTCCAGCCGGCCGAGAGCAGCAGCCATAACCTGGATGGCTACAGATTCGTCATGAACCCGAATGACAAGCTAAGTTTTCTAAATCATAGTTGTTAATTAAAATGATGTAGGATAATATTGTAAAATGATAACCTAAGTTGTGTATCTATAACATTAATGGGATCATTGAAGTGTAATGTCAAAATCTAGCTCTCATGGTAAAGATATGTTAGGATCTATATACCTCGATTGGGAGAAGTGACAGTGTGTTTTGAATGCAATGCATTAGAGGTAGATATGGAGATTTTATTATTGATAGCAGGAATGAGTTTACTATAGCACAATGATAGCATATGTTGGAAAATGGATATCATAAATGGGTCAAGTAACCTAACGTGTTGTTAGTCAACATGATAATGTGATATAGAAGTGATATGCAGCCAATATGAGTTATTCTTTGTCAGTGCAGGCCAGAAAGGAGTATTATACTATTCTTGGAGGTTAGATGTCATTATGGGAAATGCAATGTGCTCCAGTGAAGTGAATATATTCTCAATGGAACAGAATACGTCGTGGAAATGTGTTTACGAGTAAATGTTGTGAGATTTAAGAGAAATGGCTACGTTATTAAGGTGTTATGAATGAATTAAATGATACGCAGGTTGTAATGAAAGAAATAAGAAATCGTCGAAAAGAATATATATGAAAAAGGCATAGAAGTGATAGAATGAATATGAAGAATACGTATATTTAAGTCTGGATCGTGTACAAGAAGCATTGGCATGAAAAGATATCTCATCGAGGGAATAGAGAAATATAGTGGAGGCGTAGCTTACCGTAACAGGTAAATGGCAAGTCAAATAATTCTCACTATATCCATATGATGAAAATAAAGATACAATGTTAGAAAATACCCCATGTTGGTATTGCACAAAATAATATGTGTATGTAATGACTGATTCTGACGTCCAAAGTTAATAAAAATAATAATAATAATAACAATAATAATAATAATAATAATAATTTCGTGTGGCTATTTCTAGCCGAGTGCAGCCCTTGTAAGGCAGACCCTCCGATGAGGGTGGGTGGCATCTCTCGTGTGTAGGTAACTGCGTGTTATTGTGGTGGAGGATGGTGTTATGTGTGGTGTGTGAGTTGCAGGGATGTTGGGGACATCACAAACACCCATCCCCCAGGCCACTGGAATTAACCAATGAAGGTTAAATTTCCCGACCCGGCCGGGAATCGAACCCGGGACCCTCTGAACCGAAGGCCAGTACGCTGACCATTCAGCCAACGAGTCGGTCGTCCATAGTTATAATTGAGCTATTCAATCGATTGAAAGGAGTGAATCAACTTAAGAGGCAAATGTCATTTCATTGAAGGTAGAACTTAGAATCTTAAATGAGAGTGACTGATTGAGAACTAAAATAGTTAGAATTCAGTTTTAGTTATTGATTTCATGAGGTTATGTTATGCTATTTAAATAATTAAATGCAATATGGTTAGGCCAGGAGGTGCCAGAATTATGCATGGCAGTAGAAAATGGCAAGCTTAGCGAGTCATTCAACGGTAATTAAAATAATTGACAATTTATTCGGACAGAAATAATCTTAAAAGCTTAAAGACAGAAAATATGTTTTTCATTAGACATTATTTTAATAATAATTTTTATATATATATATATATCTGTGTATATGTTATGATGAAAGAAAGGAGTTCAGTCATCAGTTTGGTGAGCGCAAATGCAGAGTTAGCTCATGTCAAGCCTGCAGGTGATCATTGTTAGAGAATTGAGATGTATATAAAGATACTCTTATAATATTTATTTGGAATTTTGAAGAATGAAACAAAACATCAATATGATTTTCTCTTTCCTGAGCTTATGATTATGATAATAAACTAGCTGCTTAACATTAAATATGTGTAATATTTTTGTTTATAAGTTGAGAAAGTAGAATAGTTTACTGATAAGTATGTGTTGCGATTCTGGTCTATCCACAGCGTTAAATTAGGTGCGAAGGGATGGAGACGTCCATAGGATATGTTAGATTACGATTAGTAAGCAATTTCACCGATCTTCGGGATTCACGTTAAGCGAATTTTACAGTAAATGTACCCTGAGGTTAACTGAGTAGTCGGAGAATTTTATTTACGCCGTTTTTGCACGCAGTAAGGGCGCACCAAGTTCCCATTAGGGGAAAAAGTCTGAAGCCTAGCTAAACCAACTTCATTTAATTTAACTTGAAAGAGAGAAACGTTACATTAAAATGGGGCAAAGCCGGATGACTTAACACATACATGCTAAATGGGTATGCAGAAATCTTCCCTATCTTCTCACACAGAGAAATAAAAATTTTAAAAATCTGCCATACCTTGTTAAGGTCATCTTCTAATGCCAGTCCACCATCCCCCGGCCCCAGCAACTCTCAGGAGATCAATCAGTCAAGTATCACACTCAGCAATTCACTGCAGCAAGACATTCTACTAAGAAACTTTCTCCTTTTATAGGAGACGGGCAAAGATTTTAAAAATAATTGAGTAAACAAAATTTTGATAAGCTAATTTAATTTTGATATCTCCCCACATCGTTAGCGGTTCATGTTAAGCACAGTGATGATTGTCTCAAAGTGATAAGTTGACAGTTGAATGTTCTCGATGGTAGTTTGAAGTTCAAAACACCAGATAGCACTAGAAAATAGATGCTAGGGACATCGGGTCCGAAAAAATTAAATTTCTGTAATATGTGATTCATTAGGTTGAGAATAGAGAAAACCACAGTTGGATACCGGCAGCAGTGCCTAACACACGGCACGGTAATTATTATTTTCATGATTCAGTTAAAATTAGTGAAGTACTTGTGGTAAAACTCACTTAGATTTTCTCGTTTCTATGTTTTATTGCATGAATATTGCAGGCATATTATTATTATTATTATTAAGATTATTATCGGGGTAATCAGTGTATTCTACCTTAAATAATTAGCACTCCCTTGCTTAGTTTATCCACTTATGATAACGGAAAAATTCACAGATCAAACTTGTGACAATGTTCTGTCGTTGTTTGCGCTTTTTTGCGTTACGCGGCAAATCATTCCTAATTCCTCAGCAGAAGAGGAGTCAGAGCCGTTCTAGATCGACGTAAAGATGGAGGAGCATGACATTTTTCGAGGAAAGTAATAATCGAGTAAAAATGCCCGACTCGTTGGCTGAACGGTCAGCGTACTGGCCTTCGGTTCAGAGGGTCCTGGGTTCGATTCCCGGCCGGGTCGGGGATTTTAACCTAAATTGGTTAATTCCTACGGCACGGGGGCTGGGTGTATGTGTTGTCTTCATCATCATTTCATCCTCATCACTGCGCGCAAGTCGCCTACGTGTGTCAAATAGAAAGACCTGCACCTGGCGAGCCGAACCCGTCTTGGGATATCCCGGCACTAAAAGCCATACAAAATTTCATTTCATCGAGTAAAAATGAACTTCTCACAGCAACCAGATGATTCAAGTATCAGTTTATTTTCTTTATTCAAAATATTGACCACCGGCTTCTACACACTTCGCCCATCTTTCAGGTAAGTTATGAATACCATGCAAGAAACACTGCTTCTCTTTTGCGGCAAACCATTCGTCGAGCCATTTTCCACCTTCCTCGAAATTGTTGAAGTGCTGCTCTGCGAGCGCGTGCCCCATTGATGCGAAGAGCTGATAGTCAGATGGCGCCAGGTCGGAGCAGTACGGCGTGTGCGAAGGATGTCCCATCCGAACGATTTCAAGGTGTGTTTTACTGGTTTCTCTGCGTAAGACGGTGCATTGTCGGGTAAAAAATTGACTGTGCCATGTCTTCTGGCTCATTCCGGTCGTCTTTCGATCAAGACATGATTTAAATTAATCATTTGTTGGCGGTAGCGTTGTGCGTTAACGGTTTCGCCGGGCTTCAAGAGTCTTCGCAATTTTCCGGTCTACCAGAGAGCGCACTGTCTTTCACATTTAAATCACCACATTTAAATGGTCGAAATGATGCCTCACATACCCTTATCAACGGACCGTGTCCACCATATGTTTCTACCAGCGAGCAATTACTTTCCATAGACTTTTCCTTGTGATTAAATAAAGCAATGCATGCCGCAAATATTCTTTTTCAGGCACAAACGTCGACAAGATCAGTGAACAGTACAACACAGATGGCGAGTGTTGGCGGACTCAACTTGTGTGTGTTGGTAGTTCAATGTCAGACGAACAAACTGACGTATGTGACAAATTCATTTTTTTTTTTGCTAGGGGCTTTACGTCGCACCGACACAGATAGGTCTTATGGCGACGATGGGATAGGAAAGGCATAGGAGTTGGAAGGAAGCGGCCGTGGCCTTAATTAAGGTACAGCCCCAACATTTGCCTGGTGTGAAAATGGGAAACCACGGAAAACCATCTTCAGGACCAAATTCATACGCTGCGTACTGTTCGCTGGCGCCATCTCTTAGTGAAACCGGAAAATACTTTTGCATACACCTCGTAAGGTATATTCTAATGCTCTTAAGCAATTACACTAGAATTACACAGTATGGCATTGCTTTTTCATCAAAATTGCCCTGAAGATATTTCCTTATATATTTGTTACGTATAAGTTACGCAGTTTATTTTTTGAAGTAATTTGGAACTTAGGTGGCTGGAATGTTTAGTTTTGATCTCTTTTTAATAATTGAAATGTGCATCTAGAATCTTGCCTTCAAGAGCTGTGATTTCTTTGTATTTTAGACAGAGGAGAAGTATGGAAAATATGTTTTTCAGTTTTCTTTTATCGAACACCAGCGTTGGAATTTCAACTTCGTACTTGATAACAAAACATATTAATGGCACATGGCGACTGCGACATAACTGAGTGAAGGTGGAGTTCATTCACTTTAAAAGTGAAGACATTAGAGAAAATGTTGTGGCTCACTGCTGTGTTTAATTATAAATAACTCATTTATCGTTAATGACCTCTCATCATTCTGTCTTTGCATCAACAGTTCAGCCAATACCTGGCTACCATCATCTTTCTGGCTTTGGATATTACAAAAAACTTCCAAACTACATGACCTGGAAAGATGGAGTAGAGGCTTGTCGGAAAGAAGGTGCTAGTATGCTGCTCTTGGAGACTCAGGAAGAGATTGACGCTATCTATGGGTGGACTGGATGTTGCATGTGGGTTGGAGTACATCGTGAGAATTATTCTGGGCCATGGATCAATGTTTTAGGTAAGTCAAACTCTGATTGGTTACTGACAAAAAATATCTGGTGAATGGTCACTGAATACAGATTTCCTCGTGTGTATTTATTTTAAATTAACGCAGTCCATAGCGTGCATTACTGTGGTCACGTACTATTAATAATCTATGGACAATAGGTGTGTGGCCGGGTTTATTTACTTTATTTAGCGTAGGGCTAAATCATAAAATAAAAAAAACAACATTTACAAATATCTCAAATTACAAACTAATATCCAGGTCACGAATGTAGTCTATTGATCGCTCCGTCATAACCAGGAACTCTGTTAGATCGCCAGGGAAAGCTCTCACAAGGGGACATTCCCTACTCGTCACCACCGATTTCGCTCAAATTTATAGAATTTGCACGGCTTGGCTAGAAATGAAAATACCCAAAGAGGGAACTCCAGATGGCAAAGCGTATAGAAAATAAAAATAAATATAAAAATGTTGACGCGTCTCACGCACCCTATAAGCCACTTGCGTTAATACGCACGCCGAGCAGTAGTTGGCGTAGCGATAGGGGCTTGGACTAGTAATTAGATGGTCGTGGGTTCAGCTCGCCGTGTGGAGAAATTTGTTCTCAATTTTTATATCATTAATTAATTTTTATTTATTTTACTTATGCAAAAGGCATATAGGATGTCATTTTTTTAATCATCATCATCATCTGTTTACCCTCCAGGTTCGGCTTTTCCCTCAGCCTCAAGCGCAGTGTCCTGGAGCTTCAGACTCTTGGTCGGGGGATACAACTGGGGAATATGACCAGTACCTCGACCAGGCGGCCTCACCTGCTATGGTGAACAGGGGCCTTGTAGGGGGATGGGAAGATAGGAAGGGATAGTTAGGATGAGGAAAAGAAGCGGCCGTGGCCTTAAGTTAGGTACCATCCCGCCATTCGCCTGGAGGTGAAGTGGTAAACCACGGAAAACCACTTCGAGGATGGCTGAGGTGGGAATCGAACCCACCTCTACTCAGTTGACCTCCCGAGGCTGAGTGGACCCCGTTCCAGCCCTCGTACCACTTTTCAAATTTCGTGGCAGAGCCGGGAATCGAACCCGGACCTCCGGGGTTGGCAGCTAATCACGCTAACCACTACACCACAGAGGCGGACCATTTTTTTTTAATGAGTGCACAATTGCAGACAATTTGGAGTTGCGAACTTTCCCGACGTGTTCATACAGAAATTCTTCTTTTTTCTCCTTTACTGGCTATCTCCCCTCCTTGGGGAATGTGCCATAAACGTGAATAGTCGTTTCGCTGTAAGATTCGTTTTCACCTGACAAGTGAAGGTTGCTCCTGGTGGCTGTACACAAACAATAGATTCTTGGTGCAGGTAGACAATGACATGAAATCCCATTTTTGTTTTACCTTTTCTACGCTTTTTGCGTATAAATAAATAAAATTAATTATTCACTTCTTTGCGTAATTGGAAAATGAATAATATAAAATTGAACAGAAAAACCCGTCTCCACACGGGGAGTCTAAACCACGACCATCCAATTACCAATTCGAGCTCTTACCGCTACGCCAACAACTGCTCGGCGTGCGCGCTCACGTAAGTGGCTTATACGGCACGAGAGCCACGTCAACATTTTCATTTCTATTATTATTTTTATTTTCTATACGCTTTGCCATCTGGAGTTCCCACTTCGGGTGCTTTCATTTCTAGCCAAGCCCTGCATGTTCTATAAATTTGAGCGAAATCGGTGGTGACGAGTAGGGAATACCCCCTTGTCAGAGGACATTCGTGAGTTACATAGTGAACAGTCTGCTTTACAGCGACACAGCCAGAAGTTACTTTCTTCCACTCGTTCAGGTCACTGACACACCTGCCAGTTTTGGTTAAGATCCTACTAGGTATAGCGTGGCAATTCAAAGCCAGTAAGTGGTCCTGAGACCCGGGATACCAGTTGGTGTGGAATAACCGTGGGCGCCTCTCTAATCAGGAACTAATGGGAGGTGATGGTGATTATAGTTTCAATAGGAACTAAGGTGGAAAGGTGAATTACAAGGTTTTCTTGCCGAGCAGACGGTTAGGGTAGGGCCTTAACAAGTTTCTTGCCATGCGGTCGGTTAGGATATGGTCTGGACAAGACCAGTGATATGGGGACAAGCAGAGGGGGTCTGGGGATGTATGCCCCGCAGGTTAGATCCACGAAGCGGCCTTAGGCCTCTAAATTTCCTTCGGAAACACACCATTGGTCTGGACTGGATTAGGTAGGGCCTGGACAAGACCATCGGTTATTATTTACATGTACCATTTACTTGTGCTTTTGTTGTGCCGAGGTTGATAACGGAATCTCATGATCATAATTCACGGGAATTACGTCACGTGCCACTTTACGTAGGCCAATAGGAATGCAGCAATGGAAAATTATGTGTAATGCACTTCATTAGATTATAACAGTAAATGTACTTATGGGGGTGGGGCATCGCAACGAACACATATCTCCTCTGACAATCATTCCAAGTAAAATTTAATTAATTTCTACTTACTTGTAATGTTATAAACATTTTGTGACTAGGGGTCAATTTTTACCCAAGGAAGAAAGAATGTAGGACTGACTGATTCGACAACTGTATCGCGATTGACCTGTCTAAAGCATTTGATAGGGTGGATCATGGGAGACTACTGGCAAACTTGAGTGCAATTGGACTAGACAAAAGAGTGACTGAATGGGTTGCTATATTTCTAGAAAAAATATCTCAGAGAATTAGAGTAGGTGAAGCCTTATCTGACCCTGTAATAATTAAGAGGGGAATTCCTCAAGGCAGTATTTTTGGACCTTTTTGTTTCCTTATATATATATATAAATGATATGAGTAAAGGAGTGGAATCAGAGGTAAGGCTTTTGCGGATGATGTTATTCTGTATAGAGTAATAAATAAGTTACAAGATTGTGAGCAACTGCAACGTGACCTCCAAAATGTTGTGAGATGGACAGCAGGCAATGGTATGTTGATTAACGGGGTTAAAAGTCAGGTTGTGAGTTTCACAAATAGGGAAAGTCCTATCAGTTTTAATTACTGCGTTGATGGGGTGAATGTTCCTTTTAGGGATCATTGTAAGTATCTAGGTGTTAATATAAGGAAAGATCTTCATTGGGGTAATCACATAAATGGGATTGTAAATAAAGGGTACAGATCTCTGCACATGGTTTAAGGGTGTATAGGGGATGTAGTAAGGATGTAAAGGAGAGGGCATATAAGTTTCTGGTAAGACCCCAACTAGAGTATGGTTCCAGTGTATGGGACCCTCACCAGGATTACCTGATTCAAGAACTGGAAAAAATCCAAAGAAAAGCAGTTCGATTTGTTCAGGGTGATTTCCGACAAAAGAGTAGCGTTACAAAAATGTTGCAAAGTCTGGGTTGGGAAGAATTGAGAGAAAGAAGAGCTGCTCGACTGAGTGGTATGTTCCGAGCTGTGAGTGGAGAGATGGCGTTGAATGACATTAGTAGACGAATAAATTTGAGTGGCGTTTATAAAAGTAGGAAAGATCATAATATGAAGATAAAGTTGGAATTCAAGAGGACAAATTGGGGCAAATATTCATTTATACGAAGGGGAGTGAGGGATTGGAATAACTTACCATGGGAGATGTTCAATAAATTTCTTTGAAATCATTTAGGAAAAGGCTAGGAAAACAGCAGATAGAGAATCTGCCACCTGGGCGACTGCCCTAAATGCAGATCAGTAATGATTGATTGAATGGCCCATCTTAAAGGGCTAGGATTTAAGAATATTCGGTTAAAGTTGTCGGAAGGTAGAGGATTTTACGATGCTGCATATAATGAACAGGTGATAAAAAGTGAACTACAGAGTGGAAGATAACGCTTTATATCAGGAATACTACAGAAGAAAACGCAGTTTTCCTTATACATGTAAATGGAGAATAGTATTGGTAGATTCGTCAGTTGGGGGAATGAGTAGGCGTTTCAGTTTCTTGACCATGTGAGGAAGCAGATGGCGATGAGGTCCACAAGTCATAAGAATTACTGAGTGTCGTTTTACTCAGCAACAACAGCAAGGATAGTATAGTCATAATGGACGAATGCAACTGAAGCATATTTGAACGTGCTGAGTAAATTTGGAGAAGAACTGGAAGGTAATAGGAACGAAAAACGTTTACTTGACATCTAGGCTGCTATGGGATTAGCTGCTGCGAATTATATTTCCAATCACTAAGCTATTCACCGGCACGAAGGAATATTATAACTGACTTTGAATACAGGAAGTCTTTCAGGAACGTGCGCGTATGAAGGGTATTATTGGATGATACGGACCACTGTCAGTTCTTTAGTGTACTAAGTATCACTAAACCTAAGATAGACAGAGTGAAACCTGTCTGCAGACGAATAAGTGCCGATAATCTCCAGGTGGAGGAAATCACACATTAGTACATCGGTATAATTGAAAAAGTTACAAAAATTAGACTTAGCAGGATCGGGATGTAAAGAATGAATGGGTGCCATTCAGCAAAACACCGAGGTAATGCCCAGGAAGCACTGTGCATAAACATGGTGTAAACGTGAATTTCTTGGAGGAGTAATGAAAATAGAGCGGTCTGTAAACGTAGGAAGGACTCTAGAGTTCAGGAATAAATCGTGGTGAGATTTCTTTAGTAACCTGGAAAGAAGTTATCAATCTCAAAAAGGGAAGGAGAAAAGAAATGGGTAGTGTTTTGGGTAAGTCAGGAGAACCCATAGTAGGTCATATCCAATCACTGGAAGTATGAAAGTAATATTTCCTAGACTCCAAAATAATAAGAAATCTGCCTGTTGAAGCAGGGAACGACCGAGTTTATGGGGAGGAAGTAATGATAGCAGTGAAAATGCGCTCTAGGAAGTAGATGCGATGGTAATAAAACTACAGAGTCCAAAAGCAACATGAGTTGATTATACTGGAGAAGAAATATTGACATATATTGGGAAGGAAGGAAAGTAGCAACTTGATAGACTGCTAGGAGTAGCGTGCATTGTTAGTACTGTATATGCTGACTGGATGAGGACAGTAATTGCATCCTTGAAGAAGCAAGGGGTCAGGGGGCATCGAACAATTCCCCTATACAATCATCAATGATCTATATATAGGGCTATTGTCCAGGAGCCAGATTCCCTATTCCTTAAGGCGGGAGACCTAGCTCAACACGGGGAAAACAGGTTAATATTCATTCGATTGTTATATATGCTACAAACGTTGTTGACAAATGCTGCACATACCCCACGATTGGCATGCTTAAGAGCAATCAGAAGCAACTTCAATAATGTCAAAATTCTAATTATAACATTTTAAAATATAATGTTCAAAATTTCCCGCCTTTTTAACAATATATCACGGTTTCCTTCATAACTCTCTTACTGATTCACGGATAATTATGATTTTTTTCAGTTTCCTCCCATAATGTTGAACTATAATCTATACCTCATTCAGATCAATAGGATTTAAATTCGATTTTATATAACATTTTTATTTAAAAAGCTTTCATATTTTCTGGTGCTCGGAATAAAAACGCGACAAAAATTCCAAATCACAGTCTATGTTAGTGATTGAGGTTCATTTTGTAGCTGGAGTTTTGATACACACTTTAAAAAGGAAAAATAGCAAAATTCTAATAAACTTCGAATTTATAAGGGAAACAGTGATATACTGTTAAAAAGGCGGGAAATTTTGAATATTTTATTTTAAAATATTAAAATTATTAAAATTCTGTCATTATTGAAGTTGCATCTGGTTGCCAGGAAGCATGCCAATACTGGGATAAGTGCAGCAATTGTCAACAACAATTGTAGCATATTTAACAATCGAATGAATATTAACCTATTTTTTTCCTTTGTTAAGCTGGGTCTCCCCCTTAACACGTTAATTCCTAGATGAGTATAACAGACGAAGTGTTCATGGACATTTTGTTAAGGTGTGTGCAATCATTGGTAGAGAGTAAGAAGAAGGAATAATTGACCATTTTCTTGAAATCCTACTGCAGTCACTTCTTTATGCTATGGCAGTACAAATTACCCGTACATTTATGTACAGAAAATCCACTCCTAACTCCTTATGCAGTAACAGTTTATACTTCCATTCACAGGTCAACAGATGAACTCGACGGATTTCTTCGGCTGGCTCCCAAACTATCCGAAAGGACTGGGTAATTGTATGGTACTGGCTAATTCACCACTTAAAAAGACGATTAACCTTCAATGCGATACCACAATCTATGTAGTCTGTGAACAAATGTTGTAACTGCACAATGAGCTAATGACATGAAACCTTTCAGAAAACTTGTGTGCAGAAATTTTTTCAATAAAGAATTGTTTACAATACTGTTCACTTCCTAATCCTTAATATGCCTAGCCAAATCCTCACGGCCGTACGGTTATCGAGGAAATACTGTATATGACTAACTTCTAAATTTTAAAAGGTAGGGAGGACGCCCATAGTTTAATACTTGATTGTGAACAATGGTTTAGAGCTATCATGTAATTCATTATCTAAGGCAAATGAAAACGTGACGGAAAGAATCACAACAAGTACTATGAGCAAGGGGGATTCCGGACCATGGCGTCAGCATTCTTGTGCTGAGTCAGTACCAAGATGTCAATGACTCGATGTCGTGAATGTCACGTGGGCATGACGTCAAGGTCACATTCTATTGTTTGTAAACAAAGCTACGTGCTGTCATTTTGACGGACCCTAAGCTCACTTTCTCGGAAAAGGGAACGTCGCTAACCTCACTGCGGAATTTGAAAAATTGACAGCTGTCAAGATGAAAGCTCCTAACACGTGCATTTGTTGAAGACGTAAACGCAGCTAACCTATCTGCTGCCATCTTGACAAGGGTATAACCTCACTGCTGCCACCTTAATGACGTAGGTGCGCGGATTTTCAAACCCACGTGATTTTGACAGCTGTCAAGATGACAGCTAATATCTAGACGAGTCCTAACCACGTGAGCTGGGAATTTGAACAAGTGAAGGTCGCCAACCTCAATGCTGCCAACTTTACAGAACCTAACATCACTGATGCCATCTTAACCACGTAGGGTAGGCAGAATATCAAATCCACGTGCTTTTGACAACTGTCAATGTAACAGCTGTTATCTTGCCGGGTCCTAACCACGTCGGCGCGGAATGTGAACAAGTGAACCTCGCTAACCTCACTGCCGCCATCTTTATAAAAACCTAACCTCACTGCTGCCATGTTAACCACGTAGTGGACGCAGAATTTTAAATCCATGTGCTTCTGAAAACTGTCAAGATAACAGCTGCTATCATGACGAGTCGTAACCACCTGGGCACGGAATTTGAACGAGTGAACGTCGCTAACCTCATTGCTGCCATCTTGACTACGTCTAAACTCACTGCTGCCATCGTAACCACGTAGGTGGCGCGTAAGTTGAAGTCCACGGGCATTTAACAGCTGTCATGATGACAACTAATTAACAGGCCTAACCACGTGCACTTGTTGGTTGACGGGGTCTTAGCCACATGCTGTTATGGGCTGCTGAATTTTTTAAAAAGGGAACGATTCTATCCTTACTGCTGTTACCTTGCCGGGTCATAGCCAGGGTTCCTAACCTCAGAGGATTAAAGCTTGCTGCCCTTCTCGACATGACGGCATCTTAGCGGGGGTCTAACCTCAGACGATTTTAGTTTTAATGCTAGCTGCCCTTCTCGGTATCCCGCTTCACCGACACAATCTCAGAGGCGGCAAAATATCAGAGGATTATAGTTTTAAGTCTAGCTGCCTTTCTCAACATGCCCCTTCCTGACACCATCTTGGAGGGGTCTCACCTTACTGGGCCATAGTTTTAAGGCAAGATGCCCTTCTCGACACTATCTTAGAGTGGCGGCCTAAAGACTCTAGTTTAAGACTAGCTGCCCTTTTCGACAGCATAACGTTACGGAGGTCAGCTCTATCCCTCCTCCTCTCCTCCTCTTCCTCCTCCTCACAGTTATGGAGGTCAGGTCAATCCCTCCTCCTCCTTCTCCTACGCAGCTATCACATCGTTATGGTTATGCATGATTAGTCATGTTCGTTATCAAGGTTACTCTCTAATAAACTGAGGCCTTTACGATAGGTGTAAAGGAATTCAACAAGTAAGTTATATTATTACAGTTGCTTCTCATTACTAGATGATTGCAAAGATGCAGAAGATGTTGTCGGCTTAGAAAATAAAGTAGAATGAAAAAAACTCCAATGGAAAAGGAACGTTGAGTTCTTCTTCTTCCATATGCACCTCGTCTTCTTGCTTCTCTTTATCTGGTGGTGTGAGGTTATCAAGAGTACAAAAGTGTGCTGAGACGATGTTGTATCGTTTGGATCACGCTTTTTTATATTGCGCTTGCGGCATTTAGTCAAAGATTCTAAGTGATCTACTGGTAGATAACTTAAACAAATGTGTTTAGAATTTACATATCGTGTGTAATTATCACGTCTGTTAAATGTAGCAGTACGCTGTTTGCATTAACATATTCTGAAGTTATGCTTCAAAGCTTTATGCCGTTGAGGATTGTCAAGTCTTGAATAAATCATACTACAAAGATCACACATAAACATAATAGATGTTGTACTATTACTGTGCACACTTAGGTAGATATGATGTATAGTTTTACATTGCAACCGGCAAATAACAACTGTTTATCTATCTCTAAAAACAGGGCCTAGTCAAGAGGAGGAAGGGGGTATACGGCGATAAACCTAGATGAGAAGGAGGAGGCACATTAAGTTCTTTCCCTCCTTCTTATCTGAACCAGTTTTACGGTTAGACGCACCTTTCCTTCTCACCTGGCCCAGTTTTAGGTTATATGCCCCTTCCCTCCTCCTCTGGCTGTTTTATAACAGTGCTAGGAGGCCTTTCAAATTACGAGCGGACACTTGTGGCCGGGTTCGATCTATACATAAACCCTCCTCCTTTTCCGACGAGACATAGCCGCGTTCTTCCTCCTCCTCCGACAGGGCATACAGTAAATGCATTCAGTATTCAAACATATTGCTATTTGCAGACGATGTAAAAATTTTCAAAGCCACTCGTTCACAGGTAGGCTGTAGATTTCCTCAGAAATACCTCAATAGCATATCACATTGGAGCGTCATTGACAAGTAAGATTTTAACATTAACAAGTGTCATGTAATTGTATTTTTCAGGAATAAAAATAAAATTAATCACTCGTATAATATTTTGAATACTAATCTGTCATCAGTGAATTCTATCAAGGATCTTGGTGTGCATTTTGACGCTAAACTGAAGTTCTCTCAGCACCAAAAAGGAAGTTGTTCCAGATACTTACAGAATATTAGGATTTATTAAGAGATGCACACGTGACTTCACAAATCCCGAGGCAATAAGGCTATTATACTACTCCTTTGTAAGAAGCCGGCTAGAATATGGATGGGCCATTTGGATTCGCGCCTTTAAACTGTATAAAAACAAATTTAAAATGGTGCAAAACAAATTTCTTAGATACCTTACGTACAAAATAACCAATAATTACCGTAAATTTGATGTGTAAAATGACTCAATGAAACAACTTGTCTATCAGCCCTTAGCAAAAATACGAGTAATTGCACTTCTTCTATTTGTCTACAAGTTACATAACAGTCTTATTGGTAGCTATAATTTGCTCTTTCTGTTCAACTTGTCTGTCCCTAATCCATCTACACGCCCAAAATATGTCACATTCTACTTTTCTAGATCAAGAACCCAACAACATAGTGATTCACCAGTTTTAACACAACAAAACAATTTAATAAATATAGCAATGAGTACAGACTAGATATATTTGCAACTACATACACGTCCATAGTACAACCATGTAAACGAATAACTTATTTGTTTTGTGTTCTAAGTTAAAATCCCACTTTGCTGACGCCTATTGTTAAGCTCATAACTTTAGTTATCAATCAATCAATCAATCAATACAAATCTGTACTTAGGGCAGTCGCCCAGGTGGCAGATTCCCTATCTGTTGTTTTCCTAGCCTTTTCCTAAATGATTTCAAAGAAATTGGAAATTAATTGAACATCTCCCTTGGTAAGTTATTCCAATCCCTAACTCCCCTTCCTATAAATGAATATTTGCCTCAGTTTGTCCTCTTGAATTCCAACTTTAACTTCGTATTGTGAACTTTCCTACTTTTATAAACACCCCTCAAACTTATCCGTCCACTAATGTCATCCTACGCAATCTCTCCGCTGACAGCTCGGAACATAACACTTAGTCGGGCAGCTCTTCTTCTTTCTCTCAGTTCTTCCCAACCCAAACTTTGCAACATTTTTGTAACGCTACTCCTTTGTCGGAAATCACCCAGAACAAGTCGAGATGCGTTTCCTTGAATTTTCTCCACTTCTTGAATCAGGTAATCCTGGTGAGGGTCCCATACACTGCAACCATACTCTAGTTGGGGTCTTACCAGAGACTTATATGCACTCTCCTTTACATCCTTACTACAACCCCTAAACACCCTCATAACCATGTGCAGAGATCTGTACACCTTATTTACAATCCCATTTATGTGATTACCCCAATGAAGATATTTCCTTATATTAACACCTAGGTACTTACAATGATCCCCAAAAGGAACTTTCACTCCATCAACGCAGTATATAAAAATGAGAGGACTTTTCCTATTTGTGAAACACACAACTTGACTTTTAACCCCGTTTATCAACATACCAACATACCATGCTGCCCATCTCACAACATTTTCGAGGTCACGCTGCAATTGCTCACAATCTTGTAACTAATCACTCTATAGAGAATAACATCATCCGCAAAAAGCCTTACCTCCGATTCCACTCCTTTACTCATATCAATGATATATATATAAGAAAACATAAAGGTCCGATAATACTGCCTTGAGGAATTCCCCTCTTAATTATGACAGGGTCAGATAAAGCTTCGCCTACTCTAATTCTCTGAGATCTGTTTTCTAGAAATATAGCAACCCATTCAGTCACTCTTTTGTCTACTCCAATTGCACTCATTTTTGCCAGTAGTCTCCCATGATCCACCCTATCAAATGCTTTAGACAGGTCAATCGCGACACAGTCCATTTGACCTCCAGAATCCAAGATATCTCCTATATCTTGCTGGAATCCTACAAGTTGAGCTTCAGTGGAATAACCTTTCCTAAAATCGAATTGCCTTCTATCGAACCAGTTATTAATTTCACAAACATGTCTAATATAATCGGAAAGAATGCCTTCCCAAAGCTTACATATATTGCACGTCAACCTTATGGCCTGTAATTTTCAGCTTTATGTCTATCACCCTTTCCTTTATACACAGGGCTTACTATAGCAACTCTCTGTTCACCTGGTACAGCTCCTCCGACCAAACAGTAATCAAATAAGTACTTCAGATATGGTACTATATCCCAACCCATTGTCTTTAGTATATTCCCAGAAATATGATTAATTCCAGCCGCTTTTCTAGTTTTCAACTTTTGTATCTTATTGTAAATATCTTTGTTATCATATGCAAATTTTAATAGTTCTTTGGCTTTAGTCTCCTCCTCTATCTCGACATTATCCTTGCAACCAACAATCTTTACATACTTCTGACTGAATACTTCTGCCTTTTGAAGATCCTCACATACACACTCCCCTTGTTCATTAATTATTCCTGGAATGTCCTTCTTGGAACCTGTTTCCGCTTTAAAATAGCTATACATACCCTTCCATTTTCACTAAAATTTGTATGACTGTCAATTATGCTTACCATCATGTTATCCTTAGCTGCCTTCTTTGCTAGATTCAATTTTCTAGTAAGTTCCTTCAATTTCTCCTTACTTCCACAGCCATTTCTAACTCTATTTCTTTCCAGTCTGCACCTCCTTCTTAGTCTCTTTATTTCTCTATTAACATAAGGTGGGTCTTTACCATTCCTTACCACCCTTAAAGGTACAAACCTGTTTTCGCATTCCTCAACAATTTCTTTAAACCCATCCCAGAGTCTGTTTACATTTTTATTTACCGTTTTCAACCGATCATAGTTAATTTTTAGAAACTGCCTCATGCCTACGTTATCAGCCACATGGTACTGCCTATGCCTTTGCTGGCAGGATCTAGTATTTACAGTGCACTAAGTCTTCTGGTATGGGCTAGAGCAATTTTGTTACTTTCATTGATCTGTCTCTGTGTTATCCTTGGCTTTGACAAAATGAAAGTGACTGAGGTATGAGCCATGCTAGTAATGTCATTCCTTAAGCAGCCAGTCCCTGCTATGAATGGTGTGAAAATATTGCTCATAGGGTCGGTTGGTGTATGCATTTCAGTGGGCTTGGCAGACTGATATGTAATAGCAACTTCTGGCTCGGTGAGGAAAGCAACGGGAAACTACTTCAATCCTCATTTCCCTAGTACGCCTCTTCAGTGATGCCTAGCCCATCTATGACAGCTCATGGCGGAACTGTTGAGGATCCAACCAGCCTTCCGGCTGATGACTAAACATACACATACGTACATGGTACTGCCTAATAGTCCTTACTTTAGGACTTTCCTTTCTATCACATTTATTTTAAACTACGACAAAAACAGCTCCAAGATCACTAATACCATCTATTACTTCGGTTTCCCTATAGAGCTCATCTGGTTTTATCAGCACCACATCCAGGATATTTTTCCCTCTGGTTGGTTCCATCACTTGCTGAATCAGCTGTCCTTCCCATATTCACTTTCTTGCCATTTGCTGGTCATGCTTCCTGTCGTTCGCATTTTCTTCCCGATTGACATCTGGCAAATTCAGATCTCCCGCTACAATCACATTTCTTTCCATGTCGTTTCCCACATAGCCCACTATCCTATCAAATAATACCGAATCCGCGTCAGTGCTACCCTTTCCCAGTCTGTACACTCCAAATATATCAAGTTGCCTATTATCTTTAGAAATGAGCCTAACACCTAGAATTTCATGTGTCTCATCTTTAACTTTTTCGTAGCTTACGAATTCTTCTTTCACCAGAATGAATACTCCCCCACCCACCATTCCTATCCTATCTCTACGGTACACACTTCAGTGCCGTGAGAAAATTTCTACATCCATTATATCATTTCTCAGCCATGATTCAACTCCTATTACTATATCTGGTAGATACGTGTCTATTAAATTACTTAATTCTATTCCTTTCTTTACAATACTTCTACAGTTCAACACTAATAATTTTATGTCATCCCTACTTGATTTCCAGTACCCTGTTCCTTTATCACTGCTCCCTAGGCCACCCCGTTTCCCTGAATGTACCTTTCTATTATCCTTATTATCAAATTTCCTAACTTATACGTACCACTGCGGTTTAAGTGAAAGCCATCAGAGCGCAGATCTCTTTATCCTACACAGCCATTGGGATCTAGAAATTTCACTCCCAGTTTCCCACATACCCACTCCATAGTCTCATTTAAATCCCCAATCACCCTCCAGTCAGTATCCCTCCTATACACTATTCCACTAATAACAATCTCCGCTTTCTTAAACTTCACCCATGCTGCATTTACCAAATCCCACACATCTCCAACTATGTTGGTACTTATATCAGCTTGCCTTACGTTGTTGGTACCAACGTGAAACACTACCACCTTCTCCTTCCGCTCCTTCCTCTCTTCTACTTTCCTCAACATCTGCCTCAACCTATTTCCTGGATAATATTCTACCCTGTTTCCGTTTCTTCCACACACTTTCCCCACGTGTCTAACGATGGTATCCCCCATGACCAGAGCTTCAACCCTACCGACCTCATTTGATCCCCTCCCCTCCTGGTCAGCCCTATCTTTTCTGATAGCTGCAGAAGTTACTTCCTCCTCCGTTTTCTTCTTACCATGACCCTGTTTCACCTGTCTGTTCATATCATCTACTGTACATTTCCCTTTCCTACCTTTTCCTTTCCTCATACTTCCACACATCTCAGCAACAGTTCCCTGGCCCTCATATTCCCTCTGTTGTTCTACCTGGAGTGAGTCGTACCGATTTCACACAGACACCTGTCCTGAATTCTGATCCTGAATAGAGCCCTTAGCCTGCAACCCGTTTCCCCTTAGAACATTAGACCACCTGTCTTCTACAACTCCCCCCTTTCCTTTTCCTCCCTCTTGTACACCTACTGTAACCTGTACATTGTTTGAGAGTCCTGTCTTCCTTCCTGTCTTCTGTGAGAATCCTATTTATCTCCCTCAAACTCTCCAACTCCTCATTCATACCCCTCAATGCCTTGCCACACCCACAGTTCGTACACTCGCGCTCCTTAGCCATTCTGTACGGAAAAATTGAAAATAAAAATAAAATAACTTATTTCCAAAAAATAAATGAACGAGGGGATATATTGTCTGGGATAGTACTCAAGGATCACACAACAATAAGGTAATTAATATACGACTACACTACAATACTACTTAGTCGTACACTATTTTTTATCCTACAACCGCTATCAGGATAAAAACTGCTGTTAATTACTGAATATCGAATGTAAAACACAAGAACTACGCAATTCCAAACTTCAATTAAGCCTATCCTAATTACAACATCAGAATTTTAGTAAGAGTTTCTACGGATACCTCTACTACACCAGTACTACACAAATATTTTACAATAATAAAATAAGCACACCAAATTCTAATAGGATATTACTCGTATACTATTGTACAGTACACTACAGTAATTTTTAAACTAATTTCAGACGTATCCTAATTACGATACCCGTACCGTATGTCACTAATAAGCACAAACAGAAATGAAATCTGCAAGAACTACTGTACTCAAAAATTACCAACAAAGCTAAATGCTTAGACAAATTATTATTAGTACTACGCTCTATATAGATACACACGTAAAATAACACACGAATATAGTAGGCAAGATACGGCACTATCCAAATATACTGTATCCATACTACAATGTACGTACAGTACAATTTTCAGCTGAAGCGTGGTTATATGAACTTTTACCGCTGGTGGATTAGTATTATTTTCCCTACTACGCGGGACGGAGAATAAAAGTGCCCTTGAGAAGTGCTGAGAATAAGGGGTTGTCTACTATAATTTCTGTCAAAACCACGCCGGGGCCTTGAAGTGCAATATTGGGATATAGGAATTTGATTATTAACTTTTACTCGATGAATTAACGAAGGTGGAATGTACAAGTATGCAGGGAACTAAGACTACAAATTATCGGAATAATGAACCAGCTGACTTCGTATTTATTTACACTACTCATGTGCATGTAGCAACAATCGTCAACAATCCAAAGAACTGTTAAGTACCGTAATTATCCAGTGAAATTACCGTGAATTATCTTTAACTTCTCTTTAATTCGATTTTTACAGGCTTATCGTTTAATTTAATGTAATAAATTATTACCTTCGAGGTAATTTGAACGGATATCTGTACGAAATAGTTTCTAGTTATACCATCTACCTCATCATCATTATTATCTTCGATAACATCACTACCATCATGTATAATTACAGTGCTAATGCAGCTTGAAAGCCGTTCGTAAATCATTTTAATTGCAATGATTTAAATACCTTGTGATACTATGTGCATGTGTAACTGAATATTTGTAATATTATATTATTGAAGAAAAGTGTATTTTTATTTCATTTATGACTTTATTTTGCATGGACTTTCATAAGAGATATTATAATGTTAATTTAATATTTGTTTTTATCTAATATAATAGTATATGTATATGTGTTTCACACAATTAGGTTTGTACCTGTCTGGAGCACAATCAATAAGTAAGTAAATAAATAAATAAATAGCCGCGTTCCTCCTCCTCCACAGTTTTACGTTCAGGTGCTCTCCTGCACAAGATGGCCCTCCTCTCTTCTATCTACACCGTCGCTAAGGCGTTACGTCTCCATCCGACGCATAACCTGAACAAGACAGAACATTTTGACTATCTGTACACGTTTAATCCTGTTACAGAGTACATGGCACATTCATATATAGACTCTTGTTATCTTACAGTAAAGATTCGAATAGTCAGCATACATTCCCCATCGTGTTCTGAACAAAAAAACTTACCTTGATTATATGATAGAAAGAGGGCGCGCGATATCCTGAAAGAAGAGAAATTAACACGCAGGCAGATGATGATTGCATGGAATCAAACTACCTCTCTCCCAAAAGTCAATGCAAACAGAAGCATCATGGATTCAAACACCGGTCTCTCTCCCTGTGTCAATCATTAGAATTAAAAAATCTATAGTACATGTATTTCGAACCCTAAAAGATCATGGATTCGAACCCTGTTCTCTCTCAGTTCATCGTCAGAATAAAAAACCTCTAATATATGGAATGAAACCCTGTTCTCACTGGATTAATACAAGAACACATTGTAGACGAATTGCTTGCAAAATTTCAAAAGTTTGAAGAGGGTGCGAGCAATAAAGCTCTACAAAGTATTTCCCATCTTCAAATTAATGCCAGTAACTTTGATCCATTAAATTCAGAAAAATATATCCCACATCCAAAAGCCATTTCAGATTTTAAAAAAGCTGTTATCAATATTCAGAATAATGTTGACTATTGTTTTTATGGTGTGTGGCAATGGCATTAAAACCAGCAAAATATAATCCATTAAGAACTTCACAGTATGAAGATGCGTTTATTGAGTTGCAACATACGTTAAATTTTGAAGGTGTTACTTTTCCAATGGACTTAACAAACATTTCTAAATTTGAGAAAAATAATCCTTATTTTCATTTCTGTGTATGGTGTTAAAAGGTGAAAGAATTTTAGGTCCGCTTTATATAGCTTCTTCACGTAAACAACATCATATTCATCTTTTGTATGTTTGCAGTGAAAACACAACTCACTACTGTCCTATAACAAACCTTTCGCGATTTTAAAGCTCTTTACTTTCATCACACAAACAAAAGAAGTTTATATGTGACAGATGCTTGAAGTACTTTTACCAGAAAGCATGTTAACTACACACTTAGTTGACTGTGCCACACACTCAGCCGTAAAACTTATTCTTCCAAATAGTGAAAAAGCAGAAATGAGATTTGAGGATTATTATCGACAGGAACCTGTTCCGTTTACTATTTATGCATATTTCGAATGTTTTAAAGCACCCTTTCATCTTTGTCAACCAGACATGACTGAACCATATACTGATTATGTACAGAAGCACACCCCGTATTCTGTAGCATACAAAGTTGTTTGTTCATATGATGCGTCATTATCATATTTTAAGCTGTATCGCGGAGAAAACTGTACTGAATGACTGTTAAATGAATTACAAGAGTTAGCGCATCATGTTCATTTTCTCATATCACATCCAGTTCCAATTAAAATGTCATTGAATTATATGATTATGCATTGTAAAACAGATGAGTGCTACATTTGTAAATAGCCTATTACATTTCCAGATATTATGGTTAGAGATCACTGCAACTTTACTGGAAAATATCGTGGACCTACACATGAATTATGTAATACTTTATATCGTGTTTGTAATTTTATTCCACGCTTTTCTCATAACTTGTCAGGCTACGACTCCTACTTCATTTTTCGAGAGTTTGCATGATTAAAACGCACAAAATTCACCGTGATTGCACAAAAACATTTACGTTTTATATAATTTAGTCAATGTGTAGGCGATATTAGCATTCGCTTCCTAGACTCCTATACATTTATGAACTGTTCACTTGATACGCTTGTAAGTGGACTTTTAACTGAGGACATAACATACGTTCATGAGTATTTTCCAGATACTGAGAAATTTAAACTGTGTAAGGAAAGGTATTCTGCCACATGATTATATTATATTCAAAGCTTTCAAACGTTAGAAGAAAAAAATTACTTCCTCAGTCTGCATTTTCAAGTGTATGAAATGAATGCATTACACCATCACTAAGCTCATCCTCATATGATAAGCATAAACTATCCATTTCAGATGAAGACTATTTGCATACAGGTAATGTGTGGTCAACATTTAATATAAAGTCATTATGTGATTATGTTGACTTGTGTTTAGAAGTAGACACCTTTTACTCTGTGATGTGTTTGAAAACTTCCGTAAAATGTGCTTAAATATTTATGGATTAGACCCTTGCTAATACTACACGTCTCTCGGTCTTTCGCGGGATGCAGTGTTTAAGTATACAGGTGTTAAACTTGATATTCTTACTGATGTTGACATGCTTTTGTCCTTTGACCGTGGAATTCGCGGTGGACTTGTTTCGCTTGTTAACAGACATACAATTGCAATAATCCATACTTCAGCCATTATGATTTAGAGAAAGAAGATTCTTAGCTTATGTATTTTGACTTTGTATGGTTATGCAATATCACAGGCTTTTCCATATAAAGGAAAGAGAAAATGAAATTGAACATTTTGATGTTTATCTGGCTGCTAAAGATCCTAACCGCGGTTTCGTGTTAGAGATTTCTCTTGCATACCCTTCTAATCTGCATAATTCACATCCTGACCTTCCTTTTTGTGTTGAAAAAATGATTACCCCTAATAATACGTCAATGCATGTTAAACTGCTAGCTACCCTATTTCCAAAAAACGGTATGTTATTCACTTTCAATGTCTTGTTCATAGTCTAGAATACAGTTTACAATTAGTGTATTCATCGTAATATCGCTTTTAAGCAGGAAGTATGGCTTAAACCGTTCATGGATTTAAATACAGGGCATCGTCAACGTGTTACTTCAACATTCGAAAGTACGTTTTTAAACTCATGAATAACCCCATCTTTCGAAAAAGTGTGGAATATGTAGGCAAACATCGTGACATTCATTTACTTATTCGATGGGACAGAGGGTATGGGGCACGCAAGTATATCTCGAAACCGAATTTTAAATCCATTCATGTCATTGACCGTTACCTTATTACTGTTGAATTGAAAAACTGAGATAGTTTATACAATGCCAATTTATTTGAGAACGATCATGCCAGATTTCTCAAAACCAAAAATGTATGATTTTCATTACGGATTTTTCTAAGCAGCAGTTTTAAGGTCTTTCACTTTTGTATATGGATACATATTGTTTTATTAGTCATATTCGGAATACAAAAGTCTGCAATGTAATGCGTAACAATTCTGAATACTTTGACACTTCTCCTTTTCCACCATGTAATCAATTTTACATTAAACCACTTAATAAGAAGGTCACTGATCTTATTAAAGGTGAATATGGTATGAAGATTATGACCGAGTTTATTGGTTTAGCACCAAAACTGTATGCATATGGGACGGAAAATTCTCAATCTGTAAAGAAGGCAAAAGGCGTACGTTCAAGTGTACTTAGTCGTGTACACTATCGTAATGTATTAGCATCTAAAAATGCTGCTTTTTGTAGACAGATGAGAATACAATGACGCAGACATCATGTTTTTACTATTGAGCAGAATAAATGGTCATTAATTCCATTTGATAATAAACGTCAATGGAGTAGTAATTCTCTTACGAGTGAACCATGGGAGTATAGAAACATATAGACTGTTTGTTGTGCCATGATTTTTATGTAAATAATATTGATAAAAATTTCCTTTATGTAAATATAATGATTATGTGTAAAAATGGGAAAGATTATCTAAAAAATATTGAAAATAGAAGTAAATACAAAAATATTAGTACATCATCATTCATTTGAAAATTCTATTTTTATTTCTACAATCATGAAGTAAAATTATTAAAAATATAAGGTAGGTGAGGCAAATTAGGCCCACTTACAGATAGATTGCCGTTTGCTCTTAAATTAACAGAGATACAAGAATTTGTTTCAAATAAAAAAATGTTCCTTGATGTATCCTTTCACCAGATATCACAAACAAATAATTGTAAATGTACCCGTAGTTCCCACATAGCACAATTATATAATTAATGTAATTGGGCCTTATTTCCTGCTCTAACATGTAATAAGGCCCACAGAGGAAGAGTACCTTAACCCCATCTCTATGGGCAATTAAGACGTCAAATTGGGAGAGGAAATGGCATGTTTTGTAGATAAGAAGTGTTAAAAGACATGTTCATTAATTCAAAAATATTTATGCTGAAATTTTAAAATTGAAAATGTAATATGAAACATTTCACCATGCTAAGTTAAGGAGACCTGAATTTTCTTCTTTAAAAATTACAGGAAGCATAATTTCCTCTCATCTTACTTCGAAAAATCAAGCTAATCTGCTTTAAAACAATTAATCATAACCACTAAATATAAAATTCTTGAAATTTAAATCAGACAAACATTCAAAAAAACACTTAATTTTTAACTTTTCTCTCCCCTTATTTAAAAACATAAGTTAATTTACTTTAAGATAACATTTAATTCTGTATGAAATAAGAGTCTTTGATATTTTGAAAACGAAGTCTGAAAACACAAAAACTTATGAGTAGTCAGGACAAAAATAATCTTCCTTGTCGTTTATAGTCAGTCCAACACACATTTCATGCACCCAAACTCGGCAAGTTTTGCAAGCTCGCATGTCCGCCACGTATTCTTCCTGGCATGCAGCACAAAGTCAGCTTATATCTGGGGTTGTTTTTTAATATAAAACTGAAAGCTTCCAAGAGAACTGCTGCTCGGCTTGTAGCCTACAGATGGAGGGGTCATGTGGTCAGCATAACGCTTCCCTTAGTTTTTTGACCGATGCCGCTACTTACAATTGTTTTCACGACGCGGGGATAACGCCATTCCAGATCACTTGGCATCCTTGCTTTTATAATTTACGTCCCAATACTGGGAATCAAATCCAGGCCAAGGAGCTAGCATGCTACACTGATATCACCGCGGTAGTCTTTAATACAAAAGTCATGTGTAAGAACATGTCTTCGACTTCAAATTCAGATCAATACCAATGTGTACACTTGATAAAAAAAATATAAAATTGTTCGCTTATTTAAAATAATTTTAGTCTATTTAGTATATTTGTGAAACTTTACGACCTAAAATAACATTGGGTTAGCATATTTTTGTATTAAATTGAAACTAAATCTTTCGTAACAGCTGCAGGAAATAAGGCCCACACGTTGCAAAGCGTGGGCCTTATTTCCTGCATCGTGACCTTGAGGGTTTTTTGATTGCACCATCTTGTGTTCTTAACCAATTTCAATAAAATATACACCGTTTCATTACTTATTTAATGCACTATTAGATATATATATTATTTTAATGCTATCCTAGCACTAACATTCCCTTTTTTCACTTCCCTTTCCGAAAAAAGTTATAAAAATGAGATAAACTCACCTTCCCGCCTCTTGACTCTGGCCTAGCAACCAAATACTGAGGGCCGAGTTCTCACTTTCTCCAACAGGTAGCAGGCATAGACAGTAAGCAGACGTATAGGTTCACTACCGACTAAAGAAGCGGCAAATAGGAAAATCAAACAGTGGGCCTTAATACCTGCTGGGCCTTATTACGGCAACCTACCTTATAATCTCTAGATTTGTTACATTTATATTGAACCCGACAGGGGCATGATCCAAGGACCTTTGGTTGATATCGATCTCCATAATTACGCACGCAATGCTATTAAAAGGAAAGAACGCTGAAAATGATTAATATACATATCATTAATAGAGGTCATACCGAAACTAATTAATATTCATACCATTGAGATAGATAAATTGTGTATTTCAAAATTATTCTGCGAGATTTCTTTGTCTGCGACTTATTGCGCAGTATTATCCTTTGTGTAGCGGGGGCCCCGTAGATGAAGCCAAGCCAACTTAGACCCGGGAGGGGTTACGAATGGGGATTCCCTGTGACACCACTCGAGAGAAGACATCCCTCCTCAAGACTCACAGAATGAGGGGAAACTAACTTTTTCGAAACGGAATATAGGAGCCATCTTGGAATCGGACTGGCCAACTTAATTACCTACGAGATAGAAAATTAATAAAACTCTAATTAGGGGCTCATCTCCCGATTTAAAAGGGATAAATGTCATTGGGACATTTATTTAGAGTGTTTAATGTCCTCTTCCGTGATAACTTTCAGCCGAAGAAAGAATACTGTGTTGTTTCTGCGTGGAAAAGTACTGGGGCCATCTGTTTAGTCTCACGACAGCTCCTCGAGATCGGGACTTCACCCCGTGTGGTAGGGGAAGCAGAACAGATTTTAATTATTTTAAAGAGATTCACCGAAGGATAATTGAGTGGTTATGTCTCAATCGCACCAACTAGATATTGGTCACCGGTCGCCCGCACTATTTTACCTCGAGTACGCCGGGAATAGGCGCTACGCAAATTAGGGGAAGGGGTACCGCTCCCTAGTAAAAACTACTGCAGGACGGGACAAGCGTCAGTCCGGGTTTGCGGTTTATTGACGGCGCAGCTACGCTCCGTTGAGCCCTCGTTAGGTCTTTGTTCAATAGAAATTAATTCCTATTTAAGGTGAAATAATCCAATTTGCATAAACAATGTTTAGTTTGATCTCTGTGAAGCCAGTGTTAACTTTTTGGAAAACCGTGACGTGAAAAGTCATATTATTATGATTACTATAATATAAGAATCTTACGTAGTCGCATAGGAGATCGTGACCGGACGTTCACATTGAACGCTGTTAACCGGAGTGTGATTTAAACAGTGTCGTTGTGTCTGTGCAGGATTAAGTGTTAGCGGCTCCAACATCATCAAACAATGGCTCAGCAACTTCAAGATGGAATATTAATGGAAATCATCACCGTGGTGCCCATGGAGGAGGAGTAAACTCAGGATGGACTTCCCGAGGTGACGAAGGCATCATCATGTGATAGAGATGAGTACAAAGTTCTAATATCTGGCATGCATAGAAGGGATGGGAATATTTATTGTAAACTGACGCTATAAGGGATTTAAAGATGTAGTCCTGTGGAAGTAGAGCGCCGGAATGGGCGCGTAGTAATTAATTCTTAGCTTAGGAAACCGACTACAGGTCTGAGTAATCGAGTGTAAATAATTAAGGGAATAGAATACTTTAGCTTGGCTTAGGATAGTGATTCATTCAATTATTTCTTTCTTGGGAGATTCTGTTGTTTATTTGCGTCAGAAGACCAGTAATAATTAGTTTATGGGAGTGCAGTGAGAGTAGTTATTAGAGTATTCATTAATTTGATAAGTGCATGGTATATAAAACGGTAAGTACTGCGGTATGCAAAGGCACGTCACTACGAGACCCAGCGGCCAACGTGACAACCTCAAAATTTCCACCCTTTGAAATACTTAGATAAGGAGTGATAAGTTTAAATTGATTCTGTGATTAAATATGCCAGGAAGTGATCATAATAAGTGTATTAAACATCGATTCGGGTGAAAAGTAATTAATTAATGCATGTATTGCCGTGTGACGATAGAGTAGCCGTGTGCCGACCATCGATTAATTAGCAGTCAGTAATCAGATGTTAATTGCCGCGCGAGTGCTTAATTGTGTTGTAATTGCTGTATAGATTCCGCGCGATGGCCACGTATAAGTAAGGTAGCCGGTAAGCTATGTAGAACGACGATAATAATAATAATAATAATAATAATAATAATAATAATAATAATAATAATAACAATCGGGCAAAGATTACCATTATGAGACGGGAATCGCGTTGTAAGAATGATATGATACTGCTGGGTAGATGTGTGTTTATTTTAAGGTGAGTTGCGCGAGTCATTTTAAGACCGCAGTTTATTGTGGAAGTACGTCCGAGTGATGTGTTACAGTTTCCTTTTGAAAGGGAATGTTACGCCTGTTAATGTGGGTGTTGACCTCTAGGGGAGGGTGAACCACCGTCTGGCCTTGGCCCAGCGTGTATTTTTTGTCTGAATGTCCCGTAAGCGGAGGAAGGAAGGACGTGGCTGTTAAAAGGGAAGTTGGTTTCTTTGAACGGCGAAATAATGTGATCTACCTAACACGGCAGAGCTGTGAAATAATTAACACACGACCCGGCCGATGATGGTAATGTTTGCCAATGAATCGTTGTTAATTGTACGAGTATAATTAGATAGGGATTACAGGACCCTGCCTTCATAGCAAGAGGTTGTCAGTTCGATGCTCAACGTAGGCATTGGAGGCCTACAGTGTCAGAAGGAAGATCAAGTGCCTTTTACGTGTTTTTCTTGCATATCATGTACCATGTATGTGTTTTTTGTGTCATGTGTGGTTGTACATAAGGTCAGTGGTGGTTCTGTCCATCAGCTCGACGATGCCTAGAATAGCGAGGGTCGGTTCGATCCCAGGTGTTGTATCATATGTGTGTATTTTCATTTTTTTGTCATTTCATTGGGAAATCTAGGTCTTTATTAGAATAGGGATTGCTCAGACGTGTGGTCGGACGCATGTTAGTTTTATGTGTTAGCGATAATATAGCCTCAGTGTTATGATAAAGTTTCCATTCGCTATATGTCACGATACATCGCTTCGCGATAACGTACTCGTTTCTATCACGTATAGCGGACAGAGGTCCACAAACAACCTACAACAAATATTTGTAAATTTTAATGTAATTCATTAAGGGTAATTTAATGCATCATTTCCCATTATCATTAAGGTTCAATAAACCGGTTTGTGAGTCATATATTTTAATTCGAAGGTGTTCTCATTTTTAGTTATATGCCCCGCTTCTCCTCCCTTGTACGCCTCTAAGCTTTACTTTTGTTCAGCGCCTATTTATTTCTTACTTCATGACCTGTTAGCGACCCTGTAGATCTCATGCCGGTGCCAGTTAGGTAGGGGCGGGTGCAATATGCATTATTTAAAAATAAAAAAATTATTTTTGATCATTTCTATATTAATTATATATGATAGCGATATACAAAATCACTAATAGTATTTTCAATTTTTTAAATTTCTAATTTCTTTTTCAGATTGAATAGGTAACATGTTTATTTTCGAAAAATAATAAATATGTAAGAATTTTTTAGAAAATTATAACTTTTCTATATTTATATAAAATCTCAAAAGGAGTAATAATATTTGTTTCCAATATTCTAAAGAATCACAAATAATAATGATGATGATGATGAATAATACAAAAAATAAAAAATGCTATAATATCTTATTTTTACTACAATAGATTAACATCACACATGTATTCCTCTTCCTTTCGCAATCAAATTTTTATTTTTATTATTATATGGTAAAACTTGTTATGAATGAGTGCAAATTTCAAAAGAGTAAAAAAGTCTCAGCTTCTCCTTACCGCACCCTCGTTATTCATCTACCGCTCCCTCCTCTTCTTTAATCTGACGAAAAAGGGTAAAAAGTGAGTAAAAATTGTTAAACGTATGCGACACATCGTGTTAGGAGGTGTAAAGTAGAAGAGGACAACTCTACACCATGCTTACCAGTTTGATGTTATAACAATGACGTAAGTATATCTGCAGCAAAACGGGGTGATAGGTGTTATAAATGTATAGTTAACATGTAATCATAACTTATTAAATTATATAGTCTAATCCTCTCATTCCTTATTCTTTGCAAACTTGACAGGAAGATCCACATCAGATGACTCTTCAATTGTATTATTAAAAATATTAAGATTTCGTTTGTTCGAAAACCATAAAAGTAGATGTACCTTATTGTCTATCTTATTATCTTTCCTGCGTTACAAAGGACATCCGGTAGCGTATCTGTAAAACTAGGACAGACGATGAGCAGGATGAGGAGGAGGGAAGACATTTCTCTGTAAAACTGTGGACAAACTATGAGGAGGGAAGGGGCAGACGATGAGGAGGAGGGTACCTATCTAACGGATAGAGACAAAGCCTTAAAGCAGGCCTCACGATAACAAAACTAAGTAGAGATGCATTTTAGGTAAAGGAAGAGGAGGTATGAACATAGTTATTTGTACGTCGGATGGAGATGTAAAGCCTCTAATATAGTGTCTGGAAGGGGGATCTGCCAAGATAATATCGGGAAGGGCACCTTACGTCTGTGAGGTTAGCCTTGTACTTTTGCGCACCTCACCACGCGGTCGTGTTACCAGCTGTTATTCAAAAAGGCATGTGGTGTGAGGATAAGTCCCGTCAAGATTACAGCAGTGAGGTTAGGATCGTTCACTTTTTCAAAATTCCGCGCCACACACTTGTCCAAAAACCACGTGGGTAAGTCCCGTCAAGATGACAGCAGTGAGGTTAGGGATCGTTAACTTTTCAAAATTCCTCCTGTCAAAACCACGTACTTATGTCTCCTCAATGTGACAGCTGTGAGGTTTGGGTTGCCCTTTTATTCAAATTTTGCGCCTCACATCTGTCAAAAGCACTTGGTTAGGAACTGTCAAGATGACAGCAGTGCGGTTAGACAGGTTTTCTTATTCAAATTACGCGCCAAACAAGCGCACGTGGTTTAGGACCTGTCTCGATAACAGCAGTGAGGTTATCCACGTTCTCTTATTCAAATTCCGCGCCAAAACACGAGCAGGTGGTTAAAAGTGATGTTAGGACGCGTCAAGATGACAGCTGTCACGAGCATGTGGTCTTGTTTGAAAACAATAGTTCGTGGTCGTGACATCATGACCACGTGACCATGACATCATGGAGTCAATGTCCTTGGCAGGGGTCAGTGACCTTGTGAGAAGATGCTGATTCACCTCCCATTGCTTTAGAACCCGTATTCTCCTACTACTGGAAAGGTCGTCCGAATTTCTATGACAGGCATTAATCCTACACCCATCAGGAGGCTTGTAATAACGAACTCGTACTTCAAGTGAGCTATAAACTCACAGTTTAATGGGGCATGATACCCCAATATTTTATCTCAAATTGTTACGTGCTGTGATTTTTCAGTCATGTTTTCATTTTCCTTAATAAATTAAATTTTACCTATAAACTTGTTTTCACATTCAAGTAAATTACTATGAACCTTCTCCTTATCTTTTTAAACTTAGAAGGTGTTATATATTTGCTCGACATCTGAACAACCCAGGCGTATCAGGGTGAGGGCAGTGAGCAATAATGTAATAAAATCTTTATTGAAAATCGTTTATTCAGTACAAGTTTTCTGAGAGATCTTATGTCAATAGTTCATTGTGCAGTTACAACATTTGTTCGCAGACTACCGACAGTTGGATTTGACATACATAGTTTTTCGTCCCATAATGGAGTGAATTATGAGAGAGTAGCATGCAATTTCCAAGTCGTGATGGATAGTTCGGGAGCCAGCCAAAGTAGTCCGTCGAGTTCATCTGCTGACCTGTGAATGGAAGTATAACAATTACCGCACCAGTTATAACGAGTGAGTTTTTGCCTAAGTGTTGTACACAAAGGTATGAGGAGTTGTGTATTGCTATAGAATAAAGAAGTAATTAGAGGGTATACCGACAATAAAATAAAATATGTAGTTCATGCAATGTTGTCGTCAGCGTCTGGGTTGCAATATGTGTACATTTTCTTTCTTCACCTCTAAAGTTGGAAAATGAAATGGGAATTGTCACAACCATTGGAAGCACTTCGGCTGTCCCCTGAAAACATGGCGGAAGGATTTCATGTGCGCTGACAGTCTTTCTTTCATCTTACTCTATTCCAATGACCACACACCACTTAACAAAATGTCTGTGAATATCTTGCCTGGTTCTCTGATCAATGAACTATCACTGTCCTTGCTTAAAAATGATGCTATTACTATTTTCGTCCGGAAACAAGATGCCTTACAAATATTCTATGCTACGCCTGCTGCCTCTCCAATGTATTTCACATGTTTAGGTCCTGCTGCTTTACGACACTGCAATCTAATTACCATACCTTTTACTGTCACTGCTATCGTTGTTCTCCTCCACTGAAACTCGGCTGTTCCTGACATCAATTGGAAGATTTCCTTTTAGTTTGGGAACTTCACAAAATTCTTCCGTATCTCCAGTCATTCCTGAGACCTACTCTCAGTTCACCTGACATACACAAAACGTTATTTGTTTTCCTTTTCCTTCCCATTCTAAGAACCTTTTTTCTGTCCTGAAATGTTTCCCCGATGAATGACTAAAACTTTCCAGGTAATTAACGAAACCTTTCTACGATTTAATCTTGGACTCTAAATTCTCCGCGGCAGGAGAAAGTACGCCAAGTTGAGCGCGCGGTTCGCCATGTTGGCGTACCCAACCTAGAGCTCTACTTATGGGGAAGCAATGATAATATAGTCAGTTTTAAATCGCAATTAATGGCGCGTTGGAATAATTAAAAATATAGGGACATGTTCACTCAAAGCATAAGGACATTGGGATCACTGACACGTCGTTCCGAGGTCAGTAAATCTCCGGGATAGCAATAAAAATGAGTGTATAATAACGGCCAACTAATATTAACTTAGGTGCTGAATACATGCAATTAGCGATCGGTAACACAATACGAGTGAAAATCAGTTTCTGGAAACATTGCTCTAAATTGTATACATGTATGTCACGAAATTATGCACTCTTAAAATGATGTACCTATAAACGTAGCTCACTATACAGGCCTAGATTCGACATACCATAATCGGTGCTTGATAATGAATTCCTGTTTCCTGTTTCTATGAAATAACGCGCAGTTTATCAAATTAAAATATAATTGAAGCAAATGTACACATTCATAAAACCAGCAAATATTCAAAACTTGTCAATATATCACATTACCCGCAGCTTAATTTACTATTAAAGACCTCTTTAATTAAATTCAGATACCAAAGCAATATTGATGGTCATCATCAGAAATATGTAACACCCGTTAAATGAGCCCCAAATACCACAACTAGTATAATGGGATAGCCTAAAACACCCACCACACTTTGCCTTCTCCCACCACTCCATCTGAAACCCATAATTATTACTGATGTAAATAAGGTCTAGAATTCCTCCAGACTTCATTTTCTAAGATTGTTATAAGGTCACGTCAATTATTTCATCAAAACCGTCAGTTTAATTATGACAAATAAATAAAAATATAAGTAAATCTTTACTTGCAGTTAATGTTCAGTAAAATTGAAAACAGTTGGCTATACGTCAATTCTAAGGCGTTCAGTTTGTCCATTTTTATCTAAACAGTCTTCCTCAAAGTGATGGGAGCAGAGAACAGCTGTTTTAGAAGGGTCACAAGTCTCCCGCCTGATATTCCTAATTCATGATCTTAGATGTTCGGGTTTCGAGAAAGGAAACCTAGAAAAATTGCCATTTTGCTCCCAAAATATGCGGAATAAGATACAATAAACCTAAAACTCAAAACACTACCCTAGAGAGATTATTATGTACAGTATAAAACTCACCGATGAAATGATTTCTCCTTCTGCTGATCGCTTCTGTTTGTACATCCATAAGCTGAACACTGCGGTATGTTAAAACCCGGTAGAATGTTTCTTCATTCGGATTTCACATAAATACATGCACATTTACATTTAATTTTGTAATTTACAAGCAGTGTCCGCCTCTGAGGTGTAGTGGTTAGTGTGGTTAGCAGCCACCCCCAGAGGCCCGGGTTCGATTCCCGACTCTGCCACGAAATTTGAAAAGTGGTATGAGGGTTGGAACGGGGTCCACTCAGCCTCGGGAGGTCAACTGAGTAGAAGGGGGTTCGATTCCCTCCTCAGCCATCGTGGAAGTGGTTTTCCATGGTTTCCCACTTCTCCTCCAGGCAAATGACGGGATGCTACCTAACTTAAGGCCACGGCCGCTTCCTTCCCTCTTCCTTGTCTCTATCCCTTCCAAACTTCCCATCCCCCAACAAAGCCCCTGTTCAGCATAGCAGGTGAAGCCGCCTGTGCGAGATACTGGCCATACTCCCCAGTTGTATCCCCAACCGAAAGTCTGAATCCCCAGGACACTGCCCTTGAGGCGGTAGAGGTGGGATCCATCGCTGAGTCCGAAGGAAAAACCAACCCTGGAGGATAAACAGATTACGAACGAACGAATTTAAAAGCATACAAGGCAACAAACCTAAATTCATAAAATACACTACTATTTCTTTTGAAATAACACAGCACAGAACACCCGTGGAACTACAATCAAGGGGGTTGGCGTCACTGAACTAAGCATAAACAAAGCAAGCGCGCTCCTCGTGGTCTATTCAATGGGTGTACTGCACCGTGCGCTCGCTGCCATCTTACTACGCCAGTCATCTTCTATTCGGCTTACTGCTACCCAAGCCACCAGCCATCCATGTATAGAGATCAGTGCTTTGTACCCATCTCCATAGGCAGATGGTCCGAGATTCTCTTGCTGTTTCCTTGCATGCCACTTACTATTTTTTATGTCCTGACTCTGTTAAGTGTACTATATTATGGATCATACGATGCACTTCTGTGTCGACCTGGAGGTGCTCTACGCTCATGTTTCTGTACACAGATTTCACTTTCCGTAAACCCACCCCTTCTGATACTTAGTTCACTGAATAATACACAGCGGCTTGTACTATCGATTAATACCCAGAATACTCACACAATTGTAACAGATTTTTTAAATTAAAGTTCGGTTATGATATAGTTCATGGATTTGATGCCCCTACACTAATCCCACCTAATTCCATTCTAGCACAGACGTTAAATGAACGCTTACCATTCCTACTAGCTTCCACATCTTCTTCAACTGTACCCAGCAAATTCTAATGTCCTTCAGTTCTATTTCCAAATGTCGACTTCAACCTGATCTTCACCCTCACCTGGATAATATTAACTCATTTAATTCACGTACTATTTTCCTCAACTGCTGAATCCATCGATACTATTCGCTCGTTTTCTTATCTAACTGAAATTGCGTTGCGCTGTATGGAATTCCTAATCAAAGGTCTTATCCCACACTCTGCCTTTCCATTTCTGACACCTGTTCATTACATGCAGTAGTATAAATCGCTCTCTTCAACGATATCGCCCTACATCCGAATAACATTAAATCCTAGCCCATCCATATGAAACCTCATTGTTGATTCATCCAGTCGTGCACTCTATGTTAAATTATATACATTCATATGTATAGCTCCCCATCGAATTGCGTTTCGTTTGCTGCTCCCAAGGAGTTCCTTGTATATCACAAGGAAGTGCTACTACGTCAGGTCTACTTTCTGAGCATTCCCCGTAAATATTTGTGAAGCTGGATGCTACCACACGTAGACATAGTCCCAGTGAGTATGTCTACCCGAATGGTCGGAGACCGCCGGTGGTTTGAACATTCCTAGCCGCTTCACCACAAGTAGGACAACGACTCAGAATATGCCCGAAGTTCCCAATCTTATTGCAAAGCAACTGTATTCCGACTCTTAAGATCACTTACTTGCCGCACAGCCATTGTCCATGGTTCAATACTAGAGCTTGACTACAGATTCCCACTAGTAGGAGTAGTTTTGATAGAAATATTTGAGAAATTATTGTAGACAACCTCGTACTTTTCAGTAGGCCTAATTAAGGACACGTTTATTCTCCGTCCCGTGGAGTAGGGGATATAATAGTAATCCACAAGCTGTAATAATCACATAACCACATTTCAATAGAATTGTAGTGACGATAAGGTATAATATATTAGATAGTATCTTGCCAGTTATATTCGTATTTTTCTTCGTGTACGGCAATCCTTTCGTTACTTAAGCATTTAACCAAACGCAGTGTAGTGTAGTGTAGTGTAGATACATTGTAGTATAGATACAGTACATTTAGATGGTGCCGTATCTTGTCTGCTATATTCGTGTGTATCTATTAGACCGTAATACTAATAATAATTTGTCTAAGCATTTAGCTTCGTTGGTAATCTCTGAGTACAGTACTTCTTGCAAATTTAATTTCTGTTTGTGCTTAGTAGTGACATACGGTACCGGTATCGTAATTAGGATACGTCTAAAAGTAGTTTAAAAATTACTGTAGTGTACTGTACAGTAGTATACAAGTAATATCCTATTAGAATTTAGTGTGCTTATTTTATTATTGTAAAATATTTGTGTAGTACTGGTGTAGTAGAGGTATCCGTAGAAACTCGTACTAAAATACTGTTGTTGTAATTAGGATAGGCTTAATTGCAGTTTGTAATTGTGTAGCTCTTGTGTATAACTTTCGATATTCAGTAATTAACACCAGTTTTTATCCTGTTAGGGGTTGTAGGATAAAAAATAGAGCACGACTAAGTAGTATTGTAGTGTAGTCGTATAATAATTACCTTATTGTTGTGTGATCTTTGAGTACTATCCCAGACAATATATCTATCCGTTCATTTATTTTTTGCAAATAAGTTATTTTATTTTTAATTTAATTTTTTCCGTAAAGAATGGCTAAGGAGCGCGAGTGTACGAACTGTGGGTGTGGCGACGCATTGAGGGATATGAGGGAGGAGTTGGAAAGTTCGAGGGAGATAATTAGGATTCTCACAGAAGACAGGAAGGAAGATAGGACTCCCTCAAACAATGTACAGGTTACAGTAGGTGTACAAGAGGAGCGGAAGGAAAGGAGGGAGTTGTAGAAGACAGGGGGTCTAATGTTCTAATGGGAAGGAGATTGCACGCTAAGGGCTCTTTTCAGGATCAGAATTCAGGACAGGTGTCTGTGCGAAATCGGTACGAGTCACTCCAGGTAGAACAACAGAGGGAAGATGAGGGACAGGGAACTGTTGGTGAGATGTGTGGAAATAGGAGGAAGGGAAAACGTAGGAAAGGGAAATGTAGAGTAGAGGAAAGGAAAATACAGATGGAACAGGCTCATGGGAAGGAGAAAAGGGAGGAGGAAGTAGCATCTGCAGCTATCAGGAAAAATATTGCTGACCAGGAGGACTGGGGATCAAATGAGGTGGGTAGGGTCTGGTCATGGGGGATTCCATCGTTAGACACGTGGGGAAAGTGTGTGGAGGAAAGGGAACCAGGGTAAAATATTATCCAAGAATTAGGTTGAGGCAGATGTTGAGGAAAGTGGAAGAGAGGGAGAAGGGGAAGGAGAAGGTGGTAGTGTTTCACGTTGGTACCAACAACGTAAGGCAAGCTGATATAAGTAATAACATATTTGGAGATGTGTGGGATCTGGTAAGTGCAGCACGGGTGAAGTTTAAGAAAGCGGAGATTGTTATTAGTGGAATACGGTGTAGAAGGGATATTGACTGGAGGGTGATTGGGGATTTAAATGAGACTCTGGAGTGGGTATGAGGGAAATTGGGAGTGAAATTTCTAGATCCTAATGGATGGGTAGGAGATAGGGATCTGCGCTCAGATGGCCTTCATTTAAACCACAGTGGTACGTATAAGTTAGGAAATTTGTTTGGAAGGGTAATAGGGAGGTACATTCAGGGAAACGGGATGGCCTAGGGAGCGGTGATAAGGGAACAGGGAACTGGAAATCAAGTAGGGATGACATAAAATTGTTAGTGTTGAACTGTAGAAGTATTGTAAAGAAAGGAATAGAATTAAGTAATTTAATAGATATATATTTACCAGATAGTGTAATAGGAGTTGAATCATGGCTGAGAAATGATATAATGGCTGCAGAAATTTTCTCACGGCACTGGAGTGTGTATCGTAGAGATAGAATAGGAAGGGTGGAATGGGGAGTGTTCATTCTGGTGAAAGAAGAACATGTAAGCTACGAAAAAGTTAAAGATAAGACACATGAAATTCTAGGTGTAAGGCTCATTTCTAAAGATCATGGGCAACTTGATATATTTGGAGTGTACAGATCAGGAAAGGGTAGCACAGATGCTGATTCGGAATTATTTGATATGTTAGTCAGTTATGTGGGAAACGACATGGAAGAAATGTGATTGTAGCGGGAGATATGAATTTTCCAGATGTCAATTGGGAAGGAAATGCGAACGACAGGAAGCATGACCAACAAATGGCAAATAAGCTAATATGGGAAGGACATCTGATTCAGAAAGTGATGGAACCAACCAGAGGGAAAAATATCCTGGATGTGGTGCTGATAAAACCAGATGAGCTCTATAGGGAAACTGAAGTAATAGATGGTATTAATGATCATGAAGCTGTTTTTGTGGTAGTTAAAAATAAATGTGATAGAAAGGAAGGTCTTAAAAGTAGGACTATTAGGCAGTACCATATGGCTGATAAAGCAGGCAGGAGTCAGTTTCTAAAATGTGACTATGATCGGTGAAAAACGGTAAATAAAAATGTAAACAGACTCTGGGATTGGGTTTAAAGAAATTGTTGAGGAATGCGAAAACAGGTTTGTACCTGTAAGAGTGGTAAGGAATGGTAAAGACCCACCTTATTATAATAGAGAAATAAAGAGACTAAGAAGGAGGTACAGACTGGAAAGAAATAGATCAGAAATGGCTGTGGATGTAAGGAAAAACTGGAGGAACTTACTAGAAAATTGAATCTAGCAAAGAAGGCAGCTAATGATAACATGATGGCAAGCATAATTTTCAGTCATACAAATTTTAGTGAAAAATGGAAGGGTATGTTTAGGTATTTTAAGGCAGAAACAGGTTTCAAGAAGGACATTCCAGGATTAATTAATGAACAAGGGGAGTGTGTATGTGGGGATCTTCAAAAGGCAGAATTATTCAGTCAGCAGTATGTAAAGATTGTTGGTTACAAGGGTAATGTCCAGATAGAGGAGGAGACTAAGGCTAAAGAAGTATTAAAATTTACATATGATAACAATGACATTTACAATAAGATACTAAAGCTGAAAACTAGAAAAGCGGCTGGAATTGATAAGATTTCTTGGAATATACTAAACTCAATGGGTTGGGACATAGTAGCATATCTGAAGTACTTATTTGATTATTGCTTGGTCGGAGGAGCTATACCAGATGAATGGAGAGTTGCTATTGTAGCCCCTGTGTATAAAGGAAAGGCTGATAGACATAGAGCTGAAAATTACAGAGCAGTTAGTTTGACATGCATTGTATGTAAGCTTTGGGAAGGCATTCTTTCTGATTATATTAGACATGTTTGTGAAATTAATAACTGGTTCGATAGAAGGCAGTTCGGTTTTAGGAAGGTTATTGCACTGAAGCTCAACTTGTAGGATTCCAGCAAAATATAGCAGATATCTTGGATTCTGGAGGTCAAATGGACTGTATCGCGATTGACCTGTCTAAAGCATTTGATAGGGTGGATCATGGGAGATTACTGGCAAAAATGAGTGAAATTGGACTAGACAAAAGAGTGATGAATGGGTTGCTATATTTTTAGAAAATAGATCTCAGAGAATTAGAGTAGGTGAAGCTTTATCTGACCCTGTAATAATTAAGAGGGGAATTCCTCAAGGCAGTAATATCGGACCTTTATGTTTTTTTTATATATATACATGATATGAGTAAAGTAATGGAATCGGACGTAAGGCTTTTTGCGGATGATGTTATTCTCTATAGAGTGATAAATAAGTTACAAGGTTGTGAGCAACTGCAACGTGACCTCGAAAATGTTGTGTGATGGACAACAGGCAATGGTATGTTGATAAACGGGGTTAAAAGTCAGGTTGTGAGTTTCACAAATAGGAAAGTTCTCTCAGTTTTAATTAGTGTGTTGATGGAGGGAAAGTTCCTTTTGGGGATCATTGTAAGTATCTAGGTGTTAATATAAGGAAAGATCTTCATTGAGGTAATAGCATAAATGGGATTGTAAATAAAGGGTACAGATCTCTGCACATGGTTATGAGGGTGTTTAGGGGTTGTAGTAAATATGTAAAGGAGAGGGCATATAAGTCTCTGGTAAGACCCCAACTAGAGTACCGTTCCAATGTATGGGACCCTCACCAGGATTACCTGATTCAAGAACTGAAAAAATCCAAAGAAATGTAGCTAGACTTGTTCTGTGTGATTTCCGACAAAAGAGTAGTGTTACAAAAATGTTGCAAAGTTTGGGTTGGGAAGAATTGAGAGAAAGAAGAAGAGCTGCTCGACTAAGTGGTATGTTCCGAGCTGTCAGCGGAGAGATGGCGTGGAATGACCTTAGTAGACGAATAAGTTTGAGTGGCATTTATAAAAGTAGGAAAGATCACAATATGAAGATAAAGTTGGAATTCAAGAGGAGAAACTTGGGCAAATATTCATGTATAGGAAGGGGAGTTAGGGATTGGCAAAGGAGACGTTCAATAAATTTCCAATTTCTTTGAAATCATTTAGGAAAAGGCTAGGACAAGAACAGAGAGGGAATCTGCCACCTGGGCGACTGCCCTAAATGCAGATCAGTATTGATTGATTGATTGATTGATGATTGTTAATTTGAAATAAATATACACCAGAAAATATGTGTACAATGACCCATTCAACATATGTTATTGTCTACACACAGTCGAGGAGAGTGTGGCTTACCTAAGATATTAATCCAAGGTACAGAAGAATTTTCACGATATACTCCAACCCAAGGACAACATCTACTCCACCCGTAGACAGCTTCAAGCTCTTCCTGAGATTCCACGAGCAACATTCGTGTACCTTCCTTCCAACAAGCCTCCACCCCATCTTTCCAGTTCATTGAGCTTGATATTTTCTTGTAATGTCCAAAGCCAGAAATATGGTGGTAGCCAGGTAGTGGCGAAACTGTTGATGAAAAGAGAAAATAAATAAGAGGTCATTAACGATAAATCTGATACTAATAATTAAATAAGGCAGTGAGCCAGTATTTTTTTCTCCAGTGCATTCATTTCGAAGTAAATTAACTCCTCCTTAATAGAATATCGTACTACTCAAATACCTCGTAGTCACTATGTATTAATCTGACATTTATTATCCACTACTAAGGAGAAATTTCATTTCATAATGCCATTTTCTAAAATAAAAGCTGAGTAAAGTATTCGTCATAACTCTCCTTTGTCTAAAATACAAAAGAAAGATTTAGGTACGTATTTGAAGTGTTACAGTAAAGTGGAACCTAAATTAAACTTTCCAGCCGCATGGCTAGGTTTCAAATGGATTATAATTCTATTTAATAACTTAGAGGTAACAAACATATAAAGAAAATATTTTTAAAACAATGTCTTGAAAACAATTTTCATGAAAATATTATGTCACTGTGCCAGACAATTTTAGCTAGGATTACTCAAATTCAGCCCAATACACCTGAAGATTTGTAACACGAATTTAGCGGCAGGTAGCGTTTGTTGCAAAATTCGTCCTGCAATCAATCAATCACTACTGATCTGCATTTAGGGCAGTCGCCCAGGTTTCAGATTTCCTACTGTTGTTTTCCTAGCCTTTTCTTAAATGATTTCAAAGAAATTGGAATTTTATTGAACATCTTTCTTGGTAAGTTATCAATCCCTAACTACCCTTCCTATAAACGAATATTTGCCCCAATTTGTCTTCTTGAATTCCAACTTTATCTTCATATTGTGATATTTTCTACTTTTAAAGACACCATCCAAACTTATTCGTCTACTGATGTCTTCCCACGCCATCTCTCCACTGACAGCTCGAGACATACCACTTAGTCGAACAGCTCGTCTCCTTTCTCCCAAGTCTTCCCAGCCGAAACTTTGCAGCATTTTGGTAACGCTACTCTTTTTTCGGAAATCGCCCAGAACAAATCAAGCTACTTTTCTTTGGATTTTTTTCCAGTTCCCGAATCAAGTAATCCTGGTAAAATGAAATGTCGTATGGCTTTTAGTGCCGGGATATCCCAGGACGGGTTCGGCTCGCCAGGTGCAGGTCTTTCTATATGACACCCGTAGGTGACCTGCGCGTCGTGATGAGGATGAAATGATGATGAAGACAACACATACACCCAGCCCCCGTGCCATTGGAATTAACCAATTAAGATTAAAATCCCCGACCCGGCCGGGAATCGAACCCGGGACCCTCTGAACCGAAGGCGAGTACGCTGACCGTTCAGCCAACGAGTCGGACAGTAATCCTGGTGAGGGTCCCATACACTGGAACCATACTCTAGTTGGGGTCAACTTGTATGATCCAGAGAAATATCAGCAGCTACTTTGACTGACTGATTCTTGAAACATCTGGTTGTTGTGCCGCGTTTATATTAACGCCGCTAAATTAACTTTATCTTTTCCATTACAGATTACACGGAAATCAATTTGACGGCACTCAACCAACATCAACAGCACATAGCAAATTGTAATACGACACTTACCGCCTAAACAATAATTTTGCAACCAGCAATATCATGTTACGATGAAGTTAACTCAACTCACAAATTAGGAATTTAGGGATTTTATTTACAGGCCAAGATTTTAAATGAAGACAAGGAAGAGATTGTATCTCAAGACAGTGATTTTAATTGTGTTTTATTAACATGCTACCAGAACCTCACGGTAAGACTTTAATGTGTCAAATGTTATAATACTTTAACTATTACGTTATTTAATGTAACACTTGTGTTAAGGCTTATATCCACTGAAGATGACTCTAAAATGATTCGAAACATGTGTGGTTAATATCGAAACGTCATATTTAAAGACGAAATATAACTTACACTTTTGTATTAAATAGGAGGATCCATTAAACATTTATCAATAGCTGTAGCATTTTGGTATATTTTCTTCAAATTTTGAAGATTAACTACGACTATTGGTGTATATTCATACGTTATGATAAACAGAGTAAACCCGTTACATTCATTTCACAGATATTGTGAGACAGATTTAAATCTGATGTAACAACAATTGCGCGCATATACTAATGTTTTATAATTAGAATGTGCGATGAGGTGTGTGTTACTTCCATTCTCATCATAAAACTCTACGTTAGTTTTTGCTCCTGACTTCTACCGACAGTATTTTGTAGGATGACTAACACTACAGTTACACCACGAGGAATCACTCTTGATAACATTACCGTGATCCTTAAGCAATCAAATCCCCAAAGTGTTCTGAATCTCGGTTACCGGAGAATCTGACATTATATACCTAGATACATTACGGTACCACAACAGAAAAAAGGTTAAATATTTATTGAAATTTACTGAAAGTGGCATCAAGGGGAGAGATTTTATCCTGAGTAGGTCTTACAAATTGTGATCATCTTCCTAAGTTAACAGCCGGCAGGTTCTCCCCTTCTCGTGCTTATCTGCTTCCGTCTTAGGCTGATTGTGTGAGTTAGAGTTCATGTCATGTCTTACGTAGTTCCAGCGTAGTATTCCGCGTACGTTTTCCCTTCTATTTGCCTTTCTATTATTCTAGTGATGAAATTATTACGATGAACTAAGTGTCCAATTAACCTTGCTGTCCAGCTGATATTAAACATATTTGTGTAAAACCAAGCCTCAAAGGCAGGAAGACTTTCCTTTTCTTGAGCTCCTGTAATCAAGGATACAGTTACACATAAAATATCATACAATTCTATATCTGTATGTCAAGAAATTCTTATTATTATTAAATCGGTTATCAGCGTTTAGAATCCTATATATTATTTCATTGGAGTTTCTTCCATCACACACGAACTTATTAATTATATAAAATAATTTTACTTCCTGTAGAATTCCGTGCGTACAATTTGCGTACGTTTTTTCTCTTCCCTCTTAAAAGCAGTTCCTTCGTTGAACAAGACGAAAATAGCGATGAATGAACAAGGTCAAAAAACGTAAAGCGTGCGTAGTACAGCCGTGTTGCGTATGCACGCATCTAACGCAAGAGTGTACCCGTCCGCAAGTCAGAACATTTCCCTAAAATATTGAAGTCGACGGCTTATTACTCACGTACATGTGGGAAACGATTTACATGGAAGTATTTTTGTGTAGAAAATAGTGAACTATATACAACGCGATCAAACAGTTATAATACAGTCACATGAAATAGCAATATAATACAGGATTACGAGATTCGAAAATATGCGCGGATTCGTGGACAAACATCACCACCGGACTCATATTCAATGATGTACAAGATGTTTATTGCAGGGGGCACCTTCGGCTAACTCGGACGATAAGAGCGGATAGGTGGGTCATGGTGATGCAGATTACTGGCGAATTCAGTATAAATAACAACAATGTGTGAGCTATCCAAAACCATTTTCCCTGAAGATGGTACAGAGGGTGCCGTCCCACTACAGGACTCAATATGACCGCACCGCACCGAATATGACACAAAGTCTGACATGGGCAGAGTAACATTGCCACTGAACACTAAAAGCCTAGCTAAAGATCACTTGGAAAGATGAATCGTGGTAGCAATTAGTACCTGCCATTATCAGGATACAAGTGTGTTTCCAAGCATGTGAGGTAAAGGATCTGCCTAGCTAGCAGGGTGCAATTCAGTCTGGTGTTGGTGGCATCCTCGTGTGGAGGCGGGTCACGTGAGAGGAAGTGTTGTAACTGGAACATATGTCGACGTCTCACACCGGCGAAAGATACACGAACATGCTCTCAGAATATTCACCACTTTGCAGAAGAGTGTATACTCTTTTATTGGACCAGAGGTTGTGGATGTTTACTTCAATTAAAACTACATGGGCATGATGGAGTTTGCCCAACGCCTAATGTAATCTGACCTCTGTACAATCGAGCACATCTGAAATGTTGTTCAGAGAGATTTGCATGTTCTAGACAGCGTTCCGCTGAACCTTCTTGCGTTATGGGAGGCTGTGCAGCGGTCGTGTATCACGATGGCTTTCCAACGCTCAGTGTGTTGACGATCCCACGTCACACCGCATCACCGCTATCATAACGTCCTACACGCTACCAGCCAGGTTTCTCTAATTCAGTTGATCATCTTTAAACATATGCTTGCCTTATCTGACGCAATGTCTGCAGTTGAGTTGTACATTACTTCGACCAAAATCAAACGTAGGTTGCCAAACCAATATAAAATATTTCCTCCAAGTTCTGATGTGACATTTAATTGCAGAAAATCTTAGCAAGAATTATAAAGGTGAAACATCCTGGAAGAAGCACGTGCTATTATCTATGGAGATCTGGAAAAATAATCGAACTTTAATACTGAAACATAGTGTACTGCTGAATAATGAAAGCGTTTGTTGACTTCTGACGTTATTATGTGAACAATTGAGTCACTGGCAAAGTGCAAGGAAAGCATTGGTCTACGTGTTTGTGTGTCGAAATAACTCTGCATTGCACAACCACAGCAGTAGACTCCGCGTTGAAGCGCTGAAGAGTGTATCGCCAGAGTGGGTGATCGGTAGAACAGAGGCAAGCGATAACAGCCACAAGTGTACGGTCGAGAAAATAGCATAATAGGAGTTACCTACAGACGTACTTTGTTGACTAGATCGGCGGGAGGTGGGCCGGCACAAGGTTGCACTTGACAGTTGTAAGTCATGTTGGCACCACTACAAAAATCAAATGAAGAACGTCACCCGTCAATCAGAATCACCAATCCACTATTTTTTATGTCAGAAACAGTTACGCATTTTATTCATGTTAATTCGTATTTAATTCCGTATAGTGTTTATAATCTTTTATTTGCTTACACAAATATGAGCATTTAAAAATATTAAAACTTTTAAGCGAGTTACAAAATAAATACGAACTATTTTCAGTTGATTGTTGTTGGCAATATAGGTAGTATAGTAGTGCCATCTATAAGTAGCTTGACAACTGTATTGAAGTGTTGCCGTTTTGTCTGTCGCCGCTAGCACGTGGTCAGGTGTGAAACGCGCGTTTATGAAAGTTTTGTTTTCATTGAGAGATAATCGTGAAATTTTATTTTAACGAATGCAGTGCGATGTCTCGGAAATGACAACATAGTCATGAAGTGCGAAGTGATAATCCTCTGCGCCGCGGAGTGTCCCTTAATAGTCAGGCATTAGAATTAGTGAGTTTTACGAGAGGGAGTGGAAATTCGTAAGCTTGCATAGCCGTCTCTCTGTTCCTGCAGATTATGTTGTGGAACGCATATATCAAACATTAGGGCTTTCAAAGCGTACTGTCATTCAGGCTGGTGTTCGCCTCCAAGAACAGAAGGAAAAAGTGACTGGGGTACATAGCAGTAGCAAAAACGGGGCTGATAGTAGGGACTTGTTTCACAGCACTCCGGGAAAGAAACGAATTAAGCTATCTCCTGTAACAGGAATTAATTCTTTCCAGGCTGATGCAATACGAAGACACGAGTACGATTATTACAGTTCAAAGTCCCTTCTGTCATTGTTATGGACAATGCAACTTACTACTCCGTAATAATGGACAAGACCCCTTCTTCGAGCGCCCGTAAAGAACTGTAAGTGGAATGGCTGCAGTAAATAAATATCCCAGCGCATATGTGTATGATTAAATTAGTCGACACCGGGCGAGTTGGCCGTGCGGTTAGGGGCGTGCAGCTGTGAGCTCGCATCCGGGAGATAGTGGGTTCGAAATTCACTGTCGGCAGCTCTGAAGATGGTTTTCCGTGGTTTCCCATTTTCACACCAGACAAATGCTGGGTGTGTACCTCAAGGCAACGGTCGCTTACTTCCCATTCCTAGGCCTTTCCTGTCCCATCGTCGCCATAAAACCTATATGTGTCGGTGCGATGTAAAGCCAAAAAAAAAACAAAGTCGACGGGGTAGCGAAGGACCAAGGGCACGAGGTTATTAGGTTGCCGCCGTACCATTGTCATTTCAACCTCATTGAGTTGGTACGGTATAGGGTGAAGTAAAACATTACGTACGCACTAATAACAAGTCCTTCACAGTTACTGAAGTGGAAGGACTGTTCCGGGAGAGTATTGCTCGAATGGATGCGGCTTTGTGGAGGAAGAAATTTAGCCATGTCGCAGCATTCATTAACTCGGCAATGGCAATACATGGCATCATCAGTGACTCTCACGAGTTGATGATCTGCCTAGACGATGATAATGACAACGAAGGCGACGGTAGTGATGGCAGTGATCTGGAGGGTATCGAGCCTCTACCTTTGTGAATCAGGTATGACAATAAGGTTTCTGAACTTTCGTAAATTTTATAGATTTTACTTTATTTCACTTGAAACATTTTATTATTCTAACATTTATTGGTGTATTTAAAGTGAGAACCTTGTCGGCCGATTTCTTCCGTATTTCTAACATCGCGATAATAAGAACTTCGTAGTATATTTATCTCGTATAATTTTGTGTGATGAATAATCGGTGAATTGAAAGTTCAATTTTTGTCGGCCAATTTCATTTGTATTGTGTATCATCGCGATGACATTAAAAACATTTCTCCCATGTTTTTAAAAACTCACGTGTCATGCAATCAGCTGTTGTTATGGCGGCAACATCGCTTCGTGTGCCATTGCAGTGTGACCAACATTGTACGCAGCTGTCATGTGCAACCTTACGCCGGCCCACCTATACAATGTGAGGAATGTTTATTGCTATAGACGGTGAAATACAGATTCTATGAGAAAAGTTTCTAACTTGAGTTGTGATTTACATGATAAAGTCTACTCTAAATTAGTACACACATGTATTATAGCTACACTTGCCACAGGCAGCAGCTGATGGAGACGTCTGGAACATTGATCCCGCATAACATCTACATATATATGGACAAATGACACCACCTAACTACCGTAAAGGTTTGTGGACCGATGTCATCATATAACTACTGAGGAGATGACTAGACCAATTGAACACCTAATTGCCATAGCGATATCCGTACCAGTAACGTCGCCTAAAGACTAGGTTATATCTTTACAAATAACACCACGCAATTCCTATTGAAATTTCTAGCCCAATTTCTAGACTCCTATATCTCTTATAGAGATATCAGTATAAATCACAGTGTTTAACACTAAAAAGTTATCTGGACTAAAGATATCACCCAACTCTTACAGAGATATCTTGCCCGAGAACAACTCCTCACTGCCAAAGATTTCCAAGGAAAAATGAGACCAGCTGGTTCCTTTAGATACAATCACAAGCAATCTTCTATGGAGATACTACCTGTTGGCGCTACAGTAGTTATGACTGACGCCTGCTCCTCTGGCTGCGTTGGCGCTACAGTAGTTATGACTGACGCCTGCTCCTCTGGCTGCGTTGGCGCTACAGTAGTTATGACTGACGCCTGCTCCTCTGGCTGCGTTGGCGCTACAGTAGTTATGACTGACGCCTGCTCCTCTGGCTGCGTTGGCGCTACAGTAGTTATGACTGACGCCTGCTCCTCTGACTGCGTTGGCGCTACAGTAGTTATGACTGACGCTTGCTCCTCTGGCTGTCCCGTACTACTCAGTGTCTTGAGGATGACAGCCGTGTTGTCACCGCACTTCTCGGACAGCAGTTCCACTGACAAGGAAACACTCTGCTTGTCTGACGTATGGGACCGCACATCAGCCTAGAACATGGCAAAGTGCAATGTACTGTATCTACATATAGTAATATCAATATTGTACGTGCAATGTAATGTAGTGAGGAGTTGTTGGGGAGGAAATTGACTCTTGGTCCTTTTAAAGAAGATAGGGAATCTGCCACATGGGTGAGTGCCCTAAATGCAGATCAGTGGTGATTGATTGATTGATTGATTGATTGATTGATTGATTGATTGATTGATTGATTGATTGATTGATTGATTGATTGATTGATTGATTGATTGATTGATTGATTGATTGATTGATTGATTGATTGATTGATTGATTGATTGATTGATTGATTGATTGATTGATTGATTGATTGATTGATTGATTGATTGATTGATTGATTGATTGATTGATTGATTGATTGATTGATTGATTGATTGATTGATTGATTGATTGATTGATTGATTGATTGATTGATTGATTGATTGATTGATTGTAATGAAAGCCCAGAAGACTTAACACCTAAGCCACCAGCGCAGTTACGTCACCACACTAGCGGTTAGCAAACAAACACCGGTCGGTACAGCCTATGAATCGGTGTGAAATAGACAGTTACCAAAAGCAAATGAAAGTCAGAAACAAAGATAGGAAAATTACACCAATCAAGTACTTACCATGCGGCCCATAAAATCACCCAGAGGAAATGGATTAAATTCCTTGTTTCGGCGTTGAACCATTGGATAATGAAAGAAAACTCTTGATTAACTTTTCAAAAACTTTAATCAAGGAATGAAATCTTATCATTTAACCAAAACTAACATCGTCCCATCTGAGAGAATAAAATTGTTTAGTTTGAAAATAAACAGTGAAAAAAAAGAGAATAACACAGACTGAAAACGTAGACCTATCAGGTAATAACACTGATGGAAATCATTAGCTAAAAAAGAAATGGCTCTAATTCATAACACCAAATTCATTACAAGAAAATAATACGAATAAAAACTTAAATTGACTACAGAAAGTGTACACGGGCCCGTTTGTTAACGTAACTAAAAAGAAATTAAAACTAAAGTTTAAACCTTGGGAAAACCCACTCATTTGGTCAGTTTAATTGAAATAGTTAGCAATATGAGGCTTCGCAGAAACATAAAACTCTAGCCCAATTAATAAACTACAAGGGCAGAAATTCAAGCCACGAGCGATAATCACACAGAAAAACAGGAGGAAACAAGAAGAGACCAAGCGAGGATAGGGAAATCTTTCACATCAGTCGAAAATACATCAGTAATCTTAGGTCACACAACCAACACGCAAAACCCACCGGCAACAATCCACAATCCCGCCCCAAAAGAAAAGCGTTGCCATGGCAACCCAAAAAACACGCCGCGTCCCCCAATAAGGTACAAGGCACAACCAAGGCGAGAAACCCAAAGTAAACCTAGAAATTCACTAAACATAAAATACCGGAAAAACAGAAGAAGCAAGATTTCCTTTTAAAAGAACAAGGAAACTAGAATTATATGCTACTGCAAAACCTCGCACAGAATAAAGACAACAGAGTGCCGCGACACAATTTGAATTTACATGATTAATTAACGGGTGAAAATGATGGTTAATAAGTAAAATCTCCTTATTTTCATAGTCTTTACATGCCTATAAGCTTGATATTTTAGTAGAAATAACCACACGACCGTCCGGTTTGTAGTTTCCCCCCCAAAAAATTAATTTCACTAACTTCACCATGAAATAGTTAATTTCAAAACACGGATCACATGAATTTCCTCGCAGTTTCATAATCACAGGATATAACTTGCCAAATGATGAACCACTTACTTGAGTGAAGCAGACGCTCAGCGAAGATGAGTTAGATCCTCACATACTTACAGACGCTTACTGAAGAGTTTGGTTTCCCAGGACAGAATTAGTTAAAACCATTTACTAATAGGACGATGCAGAAGATAAGGTAAAACGGGTTTCAAACCCACATCTCAAGTCCCTCACCCGGGGTCTATTCTCCAACATGACGCCAACATCTTGAGAATCCCATTAACGCAACTGCACGCCATGACTCCCAACAACGAACTGTTTTTAGTACAAAATGGCGAGGCTTGCTCCCTCAGGCAGTAGCCGCGCTCCGATAGGTAGAAGAGCGCGCGGGGAGGGGAACTCAATTGTGGGTGATTGACGGAAGATAGCAGCACATATTAGACGAGGAATGAAACAGTCCACACCATACATAAATGCGAGAATGTATTGACGTTATCATTAGTCCACAATAAGGCATATAAATAATGGTCAATGAGTATCACTAAAACACTTAGTGTACGAGGGAAACCATACGCTTAGTCGTATAGAATAATTAAGTTTTTTCCTACGGCGATATTGCCAGTTCAAAATAGGTTCTCAGGGTAGGGTAAATTGCGTTACACCGTAACACACCAATCATGTCAATATTGTGTAGTCCACAACACATCTGTTATATATTAAAAATTCAAAGTGTATCCTAAAAAGGCGACTGCTGCCTTATGGTAAATGGAAGATGATGATGATGATCTGCTAATTTTCATTTCTAATATTTATCATCATATTCGGCGTCACCAACACTGATACGAAAAGTCTACTCAAGTCTACTCAGTTAAATAAAGAGAGTGGTTTTTTTCTGTGCCTATGCTGTACTGGTCAGTTAGCATCTGTCATTTCTGTGTAAAACGTAGACTTATATTAATTCATAGAGAACATTGCTAGATATAATCTGCATGTAGTATTCTAGTAATGTAGCCTGATTTGTGAGACAGTGATGTCCAGGAGACTGTTATGGGTCAGTTAGAGTAATACATTTTAAGAGCAGGTTAGTTGGAAAGGGGAAATATCCTGTTCTCTCATCTACAGTATCTTAATGATTGAAGCTTGTGTAAATAATGTTAAAAATAGAATATGTTGTAGGAGTGGTGCTCGAAACTAGCGCCCACAATGCATCGCATGTACCTCGGTGACTAACTGAACACCCATGTAAATTTACCAGCTATATCAATATTAAATCATAGAGTTAAATTTCACGTCGCTCTATTTGCCAGCTCATGACGACGTCAGCAGTTGACTTGTGGCTGCAAATAGGATTCGGTACTGTTAGGGGGAGGATGTGCGTTTCGCTGAAGTTGAGAATTACATGTATGGTATTATCGTCCTCTACCATAACATCAAATGTTGAATATGAGGTACAGAGGTGTTTCCTGGCGGGTATTAACTGTTTTGGGGTTACTTGAGCAATATTAGCTGATGGTCATTTGTGTGTCCGTACTCGTGTGACCATCTGTAGTTTTAAGTGGTACCTACTACATTCAATCTTCTAATGGATATAAATAAAGTTGCAGAGGATCCGCTATCTGTATTTTCGCTTCTTTTACCAATTTTTCAGATATTTATCCGTTTTAGGTAAACTGAAGGCCGTATCAGTGGCCTTTGTTTTTCGTGTCTGTTGTCTGTTTGTTCCACCATCACGGCGAAACGGCTGGATAGATCTCGACCAAACTTCAGATTTAGAATATACTCATCCCGGAGATGGTTCTGATATGCATTAGATTTAAACATCTCTGAACAGACGGGGAGTTTATAGGAAAACTAGAACAGTTTTCTTTCGTTTGCTCTTATACTATTCATTTTCTGTCAAATCTGTGGAACGTCCCTTCATTAGAAACAACTTTTATTGTGTACATCATTTCGCTTGCTCTTCAAATGACGGAGAAAATTATTATTTTCTGCGGGTATCACGCTTAGCATTGAGTGACCGACAGACCGACAACGAACCATCATGGCAACGTCTCTGACTGATTTCCAGCAGAGAAGTAACGTATTGCCATTTTCGTCATCATTCCTATAAACTCGTGGTAGTTCCTTGGGTAGAAAGCAAGAGAGACGTCAATCGGCTATTCAGCGGGATGTTGGCTGAATACCGTTGGTGGTTACAATCGTCCTCGAATAGCACTGCACTGAAAATTCACAGAATGTTTCCAGTCATTTGACCGGGTCAGGAATGGAATGAATGAAGGCCCCATCTAGCGGCGAGGATAGGAATTGTGCCGGCTGCTGAAGTCAGTCACACTCCTGCAGGGCAGTGAATAATGGATGACAGATGAAATTAAATGATACTGGATGGTGTTCCTTGAGTGAAATATGACAGGGAAAATCGGAGTACCGGGAGAAAAACCTGTCCCGACTCCGCTTTGTCTGGCACAGATCTCAAATGGAGTGACCGTGATTTGAACTACGGAACCTAGCGGTGAGAGACCGGCGCGCTGTACACGAATAGCACTAAGGGACGTTAATATTTGAAGAGTACCGCGGAGTTGAGCCAAAATAATTTCACACTGAAAGATGTTTTCTGGCATTTGCTATAATTTTTACTGTATTTCTATTCTACTTATGTTTCCGATAAAATTTCTTGCCTCTGCATTGCCTCTTTACGCTTAAGTAATAACACAACACAATAAGTCAACTCCTTATCTGCTTACCTAAGAACACCTGCACCCAAATTTCTCCACTCTTACCGGCTTCTTATATCCATAACTCATACCATCACAATTTACTGAGGGGCATTTGTCCTCTATGGCTGTCCTAAGTTGTAATCCTATTAATTTCAACTTCCTTAACTGTATTACTTTCTTCCTTAATTACTCCGTATGTATGCAAGTGCTAATACCGAAACCTGGGCACACTTTTCTTTGAGGAAAATTCTAAGCTCTTCAAATGTATAACTTTTGGCCCAGGAAAATATCGAAATATGGATGCAATTTTATAACGATATAGACCTTCGTTTCGTGGTAGTTGGCGGCTAAACGGTAAGTCGTATTACTAAACATATAGCACAATCGCCGTTCAATTTTGAGAGATCTACAACTTTGGTCCCTTGTTGTGTCTCGATTGTTGATACGTTAGATAGCTCCTCATTTCTAGATTATAATCAAATCCCTCCAGCTCGATTTTGACTGGTATTATGAAAAGGCGCTTCTCTTTAGAATGAAAACTCTCCATCTCTGCTGTGAATGGCAGTTGCCCCGTGAGCCTGTCGTCATATTAGTAACTCCGGAACTCGATTGCGATTGGCTATAGGAAAGGTGGCCTGCCATTATCAACAAAATTTGCCCAATGTCTACCTTACATCGGAAACAAAGTATGGTGTCCTCCCTGCTTTGTTTCTCGGATTGCGCTAAGAGACATGCAATTTAATGTAATATTACTCACCGCCTCCACAGTAATTTTGCAGAGATATCCGTATACAATATAGAATACCCTAGCGAAGTACGGGTACAGTTGCTAGTAAATATCTAAATCCGTTACAATATTTGACTCGTTGTCCTGCAATAAATTTTCAGTGCATGTTATTGCATTTTAATGGCGATGCCTTTAACTTCCTTTTTAATACAACGAACAACTAACTAGACTATAATAGTAATTATTTAGTTTCTCATAAGACAATATCAAAAATGAAATGTATCTTTGGACAGATAAACCTATTCACAAACTTAAATCAATTAAAATTTTGATTGTTAATGGAGTCTGTATCCGGCTTACGGACCTAAATGTAATTAGGGCTGACGTATTTATCCACCCTATTATTAATTTTCATGATTAATATAAATTATACAACTCTTTTTAAAACGTGAATCATATACAGCTCGCTGAATAAATAGGAACTGTGGGTGTGGCCAGGCATTAAGGAGTACGAGGGAGGAGTTGGAGAGTTAGAGAGAGATAATTAGAATTCTCTCAGAGGACAGGAAGGAAAGTAGGCCTCCCTCAAATAATGTACAGGATACACCAGGTGTAAAGGAAGGAAGGGAAGGAAATGGGGGAACTGTAGAAGACAGGTGGTCTAATGTTTAAGGGGAAGGGGATTGCAGGCTACGGGCTCTGTTCAGGATCAGAATTCAGGACAGGTGTCTGTTAGAACTCGGTACGAGTCCCTGCAGGTAGAACAACCCAGGGAAGATGAGGAACACAGAACTGTTGCTGAGATGTTTGGTAGTAAGAGAAAGGGAAAAGGTAGGAAAGGTAAGAAAGGTAAATGTAGTGTAGTGGAAAGGAAAAGACAGGTGGAACAGGGTCATGGGAGGGAGAAAAGGGAGGAGGAAGTAGCTTCTGCAGCTATCAGGAAAGATAGGGATGACCATGTGGGGAGGGGATCAAATGAGGTGGGTAGGGTAGAGGCTCTGGTCCTGGGGGATTCCATCGTTAGATATGTGGGGAAAGTGAGTGGAGGAAAGGGAACCAGGGTAGAGTGTTATCCAGGAATTAGGTTGAGGCAGATATTGAGGAAAGTAGAAGAGAAGGAAGAAGGAAAGGAGAAGGTGGTAGTGTTTCACGTTGGTACTAACAACGTAAGGCAAGCAGGTATAAGTACTAACATACTTGGGGATGTGTGGGATCTGGTAAATGCAGCACGGATGAAGTTTAGGGAAGCGGAGATTGTTATCAGTGGAATACTCTGTAGGAGGGATACTGACTGGAAGGTGATTGGGGATTTAAATGAGGCTATGGATTGGGTATGTGGGCAACTGGGAGTGAGATTTCTAGATCCTAATGGGTGGGTAGGAGACAGGTATCTGCGCCCAGATGGCCTTCACTTAAACCGCAGTGGTACATATAAGTTAGGAAACTTGTTTAGAAGGGAAACGGGGTGGCTTAGGGAGCGATGTCAAGCGAACAGGGAACTGGAAATCAAGTAGGGATGACATAAAAATGTTAGTGCTCAACTGTAGAAGCTTTGTAAACAAAGGAATCGAATTAATTTAATAGATATATACTTACCAGATATTGTAATAGGAGTTGAATCATGGCTGAGAAATGATGTAATGGATGCAGAGATATTCTCACGGAACTGGAGTGTGTATCGTAGAGATAGGATAGGAACGGTAGGAGGTGGAGTATTCTTTCTAGCGAAAGAAGAATTTATAAGCTACGAGAAATTTAAGGATGAAAAACATGAAATTCTGGGTGTAAGGATCATCTCTAAAGATAATAGGCAACTTGATGTCTTTGGAGTGTACAGACCGGGAAAGGGTAGCGCTGACGCTGATTCAGAATTATTTGATAAGATAAACAGCTATGTTGGAAATGATATGGCAAGGAATGTGATAGTAGCAGGTGACCTCAATTTACCAAATGTCAATTGGGAAGGTAATGCGAACGACAGGAAGCATGACCAATAAATGGCAAATAAGTTAATATGGGAAGGGCACCTGATTCAGAAAGGGATGGAACCAACTAGAGGGAAGAATATTTTTGATGTGGTGCTGATAAAACCAGATGAGCTCTATAGAGAAACCGAAGTAATAGATGGTATTAGTGATAACGAAGCTGTTTTTGTCGTAGTTAAAAATAAATGTGAAAGAAAGGAAGGTATTAAAATTAGGATTATTAGGCAGTACCATATGGCTGATAAAACAGGCATGAGAGAGTTTTTCAAAAGTGACTACGATCGCTGGAAAATGGTAAATAAAGATGTAAACAGACTCTGGGGTGGGTTTAAAGCAATTGTTGAGTAATGTGAAAATAGGTTTGTTCCTTTAAAGGTGGTAAGGAATGGTAAGGATCTACTATAATATAACAGAGAAATAAAGAGACTAAGAAGGAGGTGAAGACTGGAAAGAAATAGAGTTAGAAATGGTTATGGATGCAAGGAGAAATTGAAGGAACGTACTAGGAAATTGAATCTAGCAAGGAAGTCAGCTAAAGATAACATGATGGCAAGCATAATTGGTGGTCATACAAATTGTAGTGAAAAATGGAAGAGTGTGTATAGGTACTTTAAGGCAGAAACAGGTTCAAAGAAGGACATTCCAGGAATAATTAATGAACAAGCGGAGTGTGTATGCGAGGATATTCAAAAGGCAGAAGTATTCAGTCAGCAATGTGTAAAGATTGTTGGTTACAAGGATAATGTCCAGATAGGGGATGTGAGTAACACTAAAGAAGTATTAAAATTTACCTGTGATAACAATGACATTTACAGTAAGATACAAAAGTTCAAAACTAGAAAAGCAGCTGGAATTGATAAGATTTCTGGGGATATACTAAAGGCAATGGGTTGGGATATAGTACCATATCTGAAATACTTATTTGATTATTGTTTGGTTGAAGGAGCTATACCAAATGAATGGAGAGTTGCTATAGTAGCCTCTGTGTATAAAGGAAAGGGTGATAGACATAAAGCTGAAAATTACAGGCCAGTCAGTTTGACATGCATTGGGAAAACTTTCTTTCTGATTATATTAGGCAAGTTGGCAAAATTAATAACTGGTTCGACAGAAGGCGGTTTGGGTTTAGGAAAAAATGAAATGGCGTATGGCTTTTAGTGCCGGGAGTGTCCGAGGACATGTTCGGCTCGCCAGATGCAGGTGTTTTGATTTGACACCCGTAGGTGACCTGCGCGTCGTGATGAGGATGAAATGATAATGAAGACGACATATACACCCAGCCCCCGTGCCAGCGAAATTAAGCAATTAAGGTTAAAATTCCCGACCCTGCCGGGAATCGAACCCGGGACCCCTGTGACCAAAGACCAGCACGCTAACCATGTAGCCGGACTGGGTTTAGGAAAGGTTTTTTGACTGAAGCTCAGCTTGTAGGATTTCAGCAAGATATAGCAGATATCCTGGATTCAGGAGGCCAAATGGACTATATTGCGATTGACCTATCTAAGGCATTTGGTAAGGTGGGTCATGGAAGACTACTGGCAAAAATGAGTGCCATTGGACTAGAAAAACGAGTGACTGAATGGGTGGCTATATTTCTAGAAAATAGAACTCAGAGAATTAGAGTAGGCGAAGCTTTATCTGACCCTGTAATAATTAAGAGGGGAATTCCTCAAGGCAGTATTATTGAACCTTTATCTTTTGTTTTATATATCAATGATATGTGTAAAGAAGTGGAATCGGAGATAAGGCTGTTTGCAGATGATGTTATTCTGTACAGAATAATAAATAAGTTACAAGATTGTGAGCGGCTGCGCGGTGACCTCGATAGTGTTGTGAGATGGACGGTGGACAATGGTATGATGAAAAACGGGGTTAAAAGTCAGGGTGTGAGTTTCACAAATACGAAAAGTTCTCTTAGTTTTAATTACTGTGTTGATGGGGTGAAAGTTCCTTTTGGGAATCATTGTAAGTACCCATGTGTTAATATAAGAAAAGACCTTCATTGGGGTAATCACATAAATATGATTGTTAATAAAGGGTACAGATCTCTGCACATGGTTATGAGGGTATTTAGGGGTTTAGTAAGGATGTAAAGGAGAGGGCATATAAGTCTCTGGTAAGACCCCAGCTAGAGTACGGTTCCAATGTATGGGACCCTCACCAGGATTACTTGATTCAAGAAGTGGAAAAAAAATCCAAAGAAAAGCAGCTCGATTTGTTCTGGGTGATTTCAGAAAAAAAGAGTAGCGTTACAAAAATGTTACAAATGTTGGGCTGGGAAGATTTGGGAGAAAGGAGACGAGCTGCTCGCTTGAATGGTATGTTCCGAGCTGTCAGAGGAGAGATGGCGTGGGAGAACATCAGTAGACGAATAAGTTTGAGTGGTCTCTTTAAAAGTAGAAAAGATCACAATATGAAGATAAAGTTGGAATTCAAGAGGAAAAATTGGGGCAAATATTCGTTTATAGGAAGGGGAGTTAGGGATTAGAATAACTTACCAAGGGAAATGTTCAATAATTTTCCAATGTCTTTGCGCTCATTTAAGAAAAGGCTAGGAATACAACAGATAGGAAATCTGCCACCTGGGCGACTGCCCTAAATGCAGATCAGTAGTGATTGATAGATCATAAATAATGAAATGATTTTCATTTTATCGCAAATTAAGTAATCGTAATTGGGGAATAATACTGAAGAGGGATAAATATATTCGTCTGACTATAATACAGCTGACGCATGGACACAGATTATTTTACGCGTTATTTCAACACACTTATGTTAAAAAGTATTGAAACTGTTTAAAATGCATTCATTAAATTTAAAAAGATAAATAGGAGTGTAATGTACTTTGAGAGCCCTTTATCAAGGTTACTAAATTGGTGTGCTAAAAGCTCTGTAATCTACAGTTCTACCACGATGCGAGGCACAACGTTCAACATGCCGCCTCTAGCTCTGAAATAGAAGGTCGTACATGGTCTATTTTTAATGCGTTCTTATGGAGGACATGGCTGGTATATGTTTTTCTCTGCACCCTCCTCTAATGCTTGTTATGGGCTAGTCTCATACTGAAGTGCTGGATCCAATACGTAGGTCACACAGTGCTATAGGTTTATTGCTCCCGTGCTGGAACCACTTGGTGCCACGTTGCGCACTTACTCCAGATCGCTACGGAAAGGACAACGAACACGATCACGTAGTTCACACATGCTGCAGTACATGACAATGGAGCCTCCATATTGGCGCCGTTTCCTACCTGGAGCTGCTCCTACAGCTGATTTACTACAACACATCTTTACAGCGTTCGTCCATTTTGAAGAGGAAAGATCTGTCCGTGTGCTCAGAGAGTTATAAAGTTTTATATTTTCATCAAATACCTCAAGTCCTTTATCACTGATCTTGTGGGAAGACCACATTTCAAACTCTCTGTTTCTGAGAAGTTGACGACCAGTTGGATTGTCCGTATCGCTGTGAGGAATATCCAACGTCCATAATGCAATATGCCTCTCGGTTTGCATATATCGTGCTTGATGGACTTGCACGTCTTTCATAACACATTTAATTACCACCTATACAAACAGCTTTAACACTTTTGGCACGTCTAAATGTCTCAGTGTTTTAGTACATTTCTCCCAAACATATTGAATATTGTTTTTAATCTAGTACCATATCCGGCCAAAAATTTTTCTACAAGTTAAGTGGTGGACGATGATGAAGTAAAGGCTTGAAGGAAGTACATACATGTTTCTATGCTAGTAGAAAATTTGTTTAGGGAAGACACCTTTGGCTTCTTATTCATTTGAATGAGTTAACCACGCGTGAAGGTGAACATGCATTCAAATTCCACTGTTCCAATGTCCTGCTGAGCTATTTTGTAACAGTCAGCTTCGAAGATTACGCTGAATATATAGCTTAATTAGACATTTCCTGACTTGTTCACACATCAGAAAGTAAGCTAAATTATTGCCGTTGTGAAAGAATTTCCTAAATTTGGCCATGGAAAAAGGCAATATTTCACAAATAATGACAGATCTCGTCAAACGCTTGACCCTGAGAATTACAGACCGTCATTCAGAATGTTAAACGTATTTTAAACTGATTTCACTCAAACTCGGGATGAGAACAATTCCTTTAGGAACGAAATCTTTGACTTTTGACACTTTTATCAGATTTGATAACTGAATGATGTCATATTGATATTTAGGTATCTGTAGTGATGGCTGTCACTGACGGAGTGAAAAAATGAATAACTATATCCTGCTTGTACGTTGATGTTAAAGATAAACGTTTTCATTTCGTAATGTGTTTTGGGAATGAATCATTTGTGATTTGATATTCCTGAAATATGGTAGCAACATTTTGTTATTTCTCACAATGTTACAAAATTGTTAATTGAAGAGCTGCTCGACTAAGTGGTATGTTCCGAGCTGTCAGCGGAGAGTTGGCGTGGAATGACATTAGTAGACGAATAAGTTTGAATGGCGTTTATAAAAGTAGGAAAGATCACAATATGAAGATAAAGTTGGAATTCAAGAGGACAAACTGGGGCAAATATTCATTTATAGGAAGGGGAGTTAGGGATTGGAATAACTTACCAAGGGAGACGTTCAATAAATTTCCAATTTCTTTGAAATCATTTAGGAAAAGGCTAGGAAAGCAACGGATAGGGAATCTGCCACCTGGGCGACTGCCCTAAATGCAGATCAGTATTGATTGATTGATTGATTGATTGATTGATTGATTGATTGATTGATTGATTGATTGATTGATTGATTGATTGATATATCTTATAGATGTAACTAATATACTCACCGCTACCAGGCGATGACCTGTCTCATTCCTCCAACTGGACACTGAGAATTTCATACTTGGGGACCGGACACACTGCGCGGAGAGGGCCCAGGACTGCGCACCCATCGCGAAGAAAACTAGAGAGAGCAGCATGGTGTTGCCTGAAAACAAATATTTCACTAATCATTGTTCAGGAGGTGTCTGAACCCTACAACAACGTTATTAGTAATACAGCTACCTATGAATATTGCCAAAAACATTGTCGGCATTCACAAATCTCTGAAGCTGCCACAAACATCGTTCCTAAACACATACATTAGTGTGCACGTTTGTCCTTATACCGCTGCACATCGTGCGTTGTCGACGTGTGACCTTCGCACTGTCAAACTCTCTTAGACTGTCAGTGTTTAATGCACACCACCTGGCTAAGCTACGATGATGCATCACCGGTAGTGTCCGATTGATTATTACAAGTTTGCAGGTTTGATCCGCGCCGATGTAGTCGGTATTTGAAGAACGGTCTAAACACTTGCCAACACTTATCATTGTTAATAGCATGTTGAAGATCTCTGGTGGCGAAATTTGTCACGTGACAAAATTAAATTATCTCAGATAAGGTGTTCGTTCCATTAGAATTCCGCCTGGGTTCATAGATAGCAGCACAATCAAAAATAGGTATTTGGGTGGTAAATAATAGAGATCAATGTATTGTAACTTTCTTGATTGTTACTACGACTTGCATAGGCACTGAAGTATGAATCAATCAATCACTACTGATCTGCATTTAGGACAGTCGCCCAGGTGGCAGATTCCCTATCTGTTGTTTTCCTAGCCTTTTCCTAAATGATTACAAAGAAATTGGAAATTCATTGAACATCTCCCTTGGTAAGTTATTCCAATCCCTAACTTCCCTTCCTATAAACGAATATTTGCCCCAATTTGTCATCTTGAATACCAACTTTATCTTCATTATGTGATCTTTCCTACTTTTAAAGACACCATCCAAACTTATTCGTCTACTGATGTCCTCCTACGCTTTCTCTCCACTGACAGCTCGGAACATACCACTTAGTCGAGCAGCTCGTCTCCTTTCTCCCAAGTCTTCCCAGCCCAAAATTTTGCAACATTTTTGTAAGGCTACTCTTTTGTCGGAAATCGCCCAGAACAAATCGAGCTGCCTTTCTTTGGATTTTTTCCAGTTCCTGAACCAAGTAATCCTGGGAAGGGTCCCATACACTGGAACCATACTCTAGTTGGGGTCTCACCAGAGACAAATAAGCTCTCTCCTTTACATCCTTACTACAACTCCTAAATACTCTCATAACCATGTGCAGAGATCTGTACCCTTTATTTACAATCACATTTATGTGATTACCCCAATGAAGATCTTTCCTTTTATTAATACCTAGGTATTTACAATGGTCCCCAAAAGGAACTTTCACCCCATCAACGCAGTAATTAAAACTGGGAGGACTTTTCCTATTTCTGAAACTCACAGCCTGACATTTGTTCCCGTTTATCATCATATCATTGCCTACCCTCCATCTCACAACATTATCGACGTCATTTTGCAGTTGCTCACAATCTTGTAACTTATTTATTACTCTGTACAGAATGACATCATCTGCGAAAAGCCTTATTTAAATTTCAAACTTTCCACGCTCCGACTTGCAGGATGTTATATATTAGCAAAGGCACGCGTTATGACTTCTAACAAACAAAGCAGGTGGTGGTGGGAGTGATTTTTGTTTTAAGAGGAAGTACAGCAATCCAATCATCCTCTATTTGCACCAATCAGACGGAAAAAGGTTAAGGGGTGCGACACTTCGAAAAATGAAGTTATAGGACAAAGAAGGACAAGGGCCACGAAGGGCGTGAAAATGAATGACTCCTTAGGATTCCAGAACATAATGCCGCCGGGTTCAGAGAAGAACAAGGATTGACCAAGCGAGGTTCTACATGACAGGTGAAGGTGAGGAGACTTGAACAAGTAAATGGAAGTAATGCCAAGACTCAGCTAAGTGCCCTGTGTTCGCCAACGACCTCTGACAAGTTAAGAGCTACTGAGGATAGAGGTGTACAAACTCCGCATTTAACTTGCCCATGCTTGCCTGGAGAGCAGGCAAGCAAGCTAGCCGCACGTAAACAACAGTACAGGCAGGCTGCTGCACTCCTGGCCAGGTCAAGCTCAGCCCAACTTGGTCAGGTTTGAAGGTTAGCTTGCTTGCTTGATTTCTTCTTCCTGCTGCGTTAATCGATATTTGCTCGTCCATTGTGTGATATGAGACTCGCGTGAATGCAGGCAGGAAAGGGGTTGTTACATGCCAGAATTTATATAGGATTCGTCAACACAAATATTGTTTTATATGGTTATTTAGTATTATGTTAATCATTACAAAGTTATGTTTCAATTTATTTCGTGATTCAGACGTCTTATGCAACTAATTAACAAATAATATTGCTCTCTATCAAATATCGTTACTTAATAAAAAGTAGGTTCTATGAACAAAATATTTGAATATTTAAATAAACATAATGACAGTTGATGGAAGTATGACCATAAATATAATGCATTATTTATTGAAAATGAAAATGAATGGAAACCTACAACCTGTTTTCCAGTCATTGACCGGGTCAGGGATGTAATGAATGAAACGTATATAGGCTGTTATTACAATGGGGTCGCCACTCCCAAGGTGATTTATTAATGAGTGATAAATGCTATGAAATGATAAAGGAGAGTGTTGCTGGAATGAAAGATGACAGGGAAAACCGGTGTACCCGGAGAAAAACCTGTCCCGCCTCCGCTTCGTCCAGCACAAATCTCACATGGAGTGACCGGGATTTAAACTACGGTATCCAGCGGTGAGAAGCCGACGCACTGCCGTCTGAGCCACGGAGGCTCCGCATTACTTATTATTCGAGAAAATTAGGCACAAATATATACATAATGTAGGTACAGGTCGTAAATACCTTTAGAAGAATAATTTTATAGGTAACTTTTTGAAATACATTTAATAATTTAGGAACCCCTTCCCCACAAAACCAAAAGAATAACTACATAACTAATCAGTTTAGAAGTGCAATGTTACCACTTGCTCTCTTAGTTTGTGGTCCCCTCATACTGTGCATAATGCATGCCAATATTTAATGCATGGACACATTATCGCTGGTGTGTATTACTATGAGGTCATTAAGTCTTTGCGCACCAAGACGGGAACGGGTTTTTTTTCGCTGATTAAATTTCCCGAACATCTGAAGACCCTCTCACTGGAGAGACTCGTAGCGGATATGTTAAGCACCTTTTTCGCTACACAGGCGAATTATATTTCCACCACCGCAGTATATTTTCGTTACTAATAAACCTTTCTTGCAAGTACCTACTGACCTCATCATGTCATTGGCGAATTTTCTGCCCAATCGTCAAATTTTGTCTTCTTAAGTTGTACTGAATTTTCTTCATTTGAAGAAGATGGGACTTATTGTCTATTTTGATTGGGTAGCTGATCTGAAAATATATCTGCCCAAGTTATTGATATTTTATGCTAATAACAGAATATTAAGAATATCTAATTTGCATAGGTATAATACATAATAATAATAAGAAGAAGAAGGAAGAAACAACCAGAGAACCTTACCTTCAGCACACATTTGGTGAGTTGCCTCGGAAACAGACATTTGTTCTCCTGCATTTAGTTTCTTTAATGTGGGATATTTAGGCACCAAAATTGTTGCAAATTTGTGTAACATAGTGACTTCCATTTTCTGCTCCAGGAAGACACTACCGGTTTGTTTCAAAAGCTTGAAGTAACGAAAATTTTATTTAGTATGAAGACATGTTTACATTTAAATATCAGGAGACTCACATTAAAATTTAAAAGAAATTAAATATTAGCTGTTCATCGTCATCCTGTGGTGTACAATGGGTTTTTAAGACATACAACAACGGAAGGATCAGATGTAAAGTCGGGACCTCAGCACCCTCATGATCAATTGTGGTTTCCTTAAATGGCTTAAGAAATGTTATAAGCAGGCTAGTAATGTCCTGATCATAACCGAGCATTTTATCAGAGGCACCCTCCTTCTCTAAAATAGTTCTCACAGCGTCTATCTGGGAGTGAACTGATTGCAGCATGTCAAAATAACTGTTCCACCGAGTGGAAACATACGGTTTCAAAGATGATTGTAACCTCACAAATAGGCTTCTTCTTTTAAAGTACGAAACCATTACGAACACATTAAGAACACTTTCTTTCAAAAAGGGTTCGCTCAGAACATGCTTCAAGACCGTATTAATACCGTAATATGAGCCATGCATGGAAGACGCTTGCATATGCTGAGGGCCTTAACAATATTGCTTCCCTGGCCTCTTACAAATGAAATTTTGCAATTATCTTCATGAGAAACGCCATGTCATTTCAAACTATCGTCCAATTCAGTGCGAGTATTTTCACCAGTTTCTGGACAGTCAGGGAAGGCCGAATACATTAACACATACTTATTGAGAGATCAATCTGTATTTATATAGTGCATTGTTACAGACATATAGTGCACACCCTTGTAATTATCTGCCCACAGGTCAGTGGTACTCGCACAGATAGCAGATTTAATAGTACGTACTATATCAGGAAGCGTTTTACTGCGCACTTTTGTCCGCGAAAGTTTGTACCTTCCTAGCAACTGTGACTCGAGAGAATATAATAATTTTTAATATCCAGCGAGCCATACTGTTTGCCCTTTTCTATCAGCGTTTGCCCTAAATTTAAAAATCCTTCACCCTCAATAGTTGTAAACGGTCTCAAGTCCTTGGCGCACATTTCCACGCACTTGTCAGTCACCAAGTCCTTGTCCTCTTTCAAAATATTTTTAGACTGTGGAAAATTTTGGTCAAATTTGAAGACATGTCGCAACATACTTGAGGTCCCTAAATGGGGGCTGAGTAGCTTTTGGCAAAAATTGCATTGCGAGTAACCTACTGGCTTATTTGATATCTGTTCATAAACACATGAAAATTTTTCCCAAATAGACTCGAGCCCTGCTTTACTACTAGAAAAATTCACCACTTTTTAATTTTTCTTCGACTTCCTTTACGGTTGATTTGTTCATTTTTCCTGCTGGTTGCACCTCTTAACTACAACAGAGCTGCACTGGACGCAATACGTAGCTACATTGACATATAACGGCACATTCACGTCGCATCGATAGCAAACTTCACGTTCACTCTTGTCAAGTCCGGCAGACCGAACGGGTCCCAGGTAAAAGCCCCCCCTACACTATCCAACTCGGTCCGACGAACCAGGCCGAACAAGGTTTGCTCGAAGTTGGGGCGCACAAATGTTCGGGCAGCGAATCTCCATACACTACCGAACATGGTTTGCCGCTCAAGGCCCCAACCTCGTACGTCAGATGTTCCACAAAAGTCTGGTGCGTCGCATTCTCACACACTGTCGTACCAGTATCGAACCAACCTTTGTAGAGTTACATACACGTTATCACTTTGTTTTAATTTGTGAGTAATAAATTGTATTGATTGCTACTAGTTTGTGAATTGAAGTAATGGACGCGAAGAAACGTTTGGCTACCGCAATATTACTGTTGGATGAAGCTGGAGTATTTGTTCCCAAAAAAAAAAAAAAGGAAACCTCGAAAGTGCTGGGTTAAAAGTTGGCTACAAAAAAAGGAATGAATACTCACACATGAACTTAATATTAGAACTAAGAGAAAACAATCCGTATGACTTCAAGAATTATTTACGAATGACAGAAAATGAATATAAGTACCTAATTGAACTAGTGACACCTTTGATCCAAAAAAAAAAAGATACAGTATTAAGAGAAGCTATACCAGTGGATGATAGGCTTGCTGCCACATTGCGTTTCTTGACAACTGGAAGGAGTTTCGCAGAGTTAAAATTTTCTGCAATAATATCGGCTCAATCACTTGGTAAAATTATTGGTAATAAGATTGTACTTTGGCAAGTTCTCTCCTGAAGCAGCTCCGAATGTTTTCTATTCTTTTCTTTACAAAACACAAAGTGGCCTCAGGAATTGTATTTTTTGTGAATTCTAGTAGCTCTTGCATAATCCAAATCCCTCTTTTGCTTGTTATGGTACTCCTTTGACAATATCTGCCATAAACAGGGAGCGTTTCTTTAGGTTTCTATAAAATCTCTCAAAAACGCAGGGTTCATAACTTTAATCACCATCGTCTTATCTGCATCTCCAGCCTTCATTTTCTTCGATTGTTTTGACACAATATTATTTGGTGGCGTTTCTTCATTCACTTCCTCGTGCATTATGTAGTGTTAACAAAAACAACGAAATAAATGTAAACACAGACCACAATAAGTAAGTCCCTCGATTGTCTGCCGCGCACCTCAGGGCCAGCTCAAACCAGTTTGATGCGCACACGCACTGTGCGACTTGGTGCGCTGAACATTTATTGCTCCCAGGTTGGCGCGTGTTTACGGCCGGAGTGCCAGCCGACCAAGTTAGAAGAACTGACGTACCGGGTTGGATAGTGTATGGGGGGCTTTAGGGAAACCCAGGTTTTGGTTTGCTATGACTAGCGCGCTCAGTACGCGTGCACTCTTGCTTCGCTGATGCTCAAGCTAAGCTGCTTTGCTTGTTGCAGAGCAGTTTGGGGCAGGCAAGCCTGAAGTACAATTTGTACACCTTTAACTGGGGACTTTTCCAGTCACCTCTTATTACAGGCAGGGGATGCCGCAGTTGTTATTCTTTTGCAAACAAAGCACTGATAATAATTGCACAAATATAATGAATAAATGAAATTCCTGTATAATTGGTCCCTAAATACTTTTTTGCTCGGTTAATACAGTTAAATCTAATTATACTTCACTCACCAGCAAACTCCATGAAGTTGAGAAGTAAACATAACAAACATCTGCTAAATGTTATTTTATATAATGATGACAGAGTCTTTGGGATTCACTCAAGAAGCGAGACAGCATTGGATGAGCGGAATGTTTTATCTTAGTCATACGATAACGAGGTCAGAGAGTGTACATGTTTGCTATCCTTGACAGTCTATTCTTCATGGCACTGGCGTAGCCAGGGGGGGGGGCCCAGGGGGGCCGGGCCCCCCCCAAAATATTTCCTGAAACTAGAGCGAGCATTAGCCTTTGTTTTACGTACGGTACGAACAACTTAAAAACGTACGCCAAAATGTTAAATTAACGTATCGACAAGAATCTATTAGTAGGGCTCAATAGGGACATACATAATTCTCCATATTTGTACTGCTTGAATGAAAGGAAGACACTTAGGATTGTGATGCGCGAGGATATTTCCCTGTAGAGGCCTCAGTATTGGGATTGAAACCGTGTATTGACAAATGTCAAGATATGAAGAAAGGGCCAGTTAGCAAGGGATTACTCAGTAGGGGGCCGGAACGTGACCACCGGGATAACGTGGGCCATGTCCAGAAACAGCTGCAAGCTTACAACATCGTGTCAGCTTTGCAGATCTGTTCCAGGAAACAACAATATCCTAGGCATCCTCGGGTTGCACCGTGGTTGAGAGATGTGCTGTGTTTGAGTTGCAGCGTTGGGAAGACTGTGACAGGATTGTGATCTGGACGTTAGTTCCTCATTTTGTGCCATATAAGTAACATTTTTTGAAGAGGGACCGTTTTGTCACTGAAAAGTCAACACTGTGTGCATCCTCGGTAAGTTATGAAAAAGTTTGTTTTTTTAATTCTTACAGTGCCAAGACAATCGCGGATGCGTGCCTAAGTTCGATAGGTAGGCCTATATATTTTGTCAAATGCCCGGGGACTGATTGGAACCTCAAATGGCACCATCAAATGTGCGGGTAAATACTTTGTAATTGGCGGGCGTGATAACTCAGTTCCAATGCTTCTATCTTCTCATCAGGACGGCCCAGGCTTGAATCGCAGTCGATACATGAAACATTTTTAAAATGGGAAGTCACGTTCTGTTGATACGGATTCTACTTAAAACACTACATCCCGTCCCTTACCTTTCTTTATATTTTTGAGCCATAATCGCATCATTTATGGTGGTGTATTTTGAGCATTCAACCATTCTTCGGGTTTATCTTGTACCTTAAATGGTGAGTGGATGCAGTGGCGTACCCACAAAATAATTTCATTGGGTGGGATGTAAGTCTAGGCCAGTAGTGTGGATACAACTTTTCCTTGGAAGGGGTTGTGAAAAGATTTTTTATATTTTATTTAGAATTTGCTTTACGTCGCACCGTAGGTCTTCCATGGCGACGATGGGAAAGGAAAGGGCTGAGAGTGGGAAGAAGCGACCGTGGCCTTAATTAAGGCACAGACCCAGCATTTGCCTGGTGTGAAAATGGGAAACCACTGAAAACCATATTTAGGGTTGCCGACAGAGGTGTTTGAACCCACTATCTCCCGGATGCAAGCACACAGCTGTGCGCCCCTAACTGCACGGCCAACTCGCCCGGTGAATATGAAAAGAAAGCCGGTCCTACCGAGTGCAGTGACGGATCTTCAGTAGATATTGTTGGTTTTGATTGTTACCATGTACAATCAGAGCTTTTGTACTCTTAACATAAACCGGCTGCATTATTGAAACTGTTCGTAAAATTGATAATATCGTTCTTCGTTTGTGAGGAAGTAGAATCATTTTTTGTCTTCTTAAAAAAAGGAACCACTTTGGTACTACACCCCGTGAAGGTGACTACCTTCCAGGCCGTATATATTTCGATTACGAGAGACTCAAGGGAAACTCTACTGCACCCAAAAACAAGGCTGTATCCTCCCCATCCCATGCCTTTCTTAACTCTGTCAGTGCCGGGAATCGAATGCAGGATGTCTTAAGTCAAATTCAAAAATAAGGAGACCTAAAAGTACCAGCCAGCCCCACAGTGTACGGGTAGCGTGCCTGCCTCTTACCGGAGGCCCCGGGTTCTATTTCCGGCCAGGTCAGGGACTTTTACCTGGATCTGGGGGCTGGTTCGAGGTACACTCAGCTCACGTGTTTATAATTGAGGAGCTATCTGACGGTGAGATGACGGCCCCGGTCTAGAAAGCCAGGAATAACAGCGGAGAGGATTCGTCGTGCTGACCACACGACACCTCGTAATCTGCAGGCCTCCGGGCTGAACAGCCGTCGCTTGGTAGGCGATGGCGCTTCGGGGCTGTTACGTCATGGAGTTTAATTTGGAAAAGTGAACAGAGAAGGAAGCGACACCCCTGCAAGGCTCCTTAGCTTCCAGGTAGTTCTTCTGTCCGGCCTCGTGCGTTTTGGACAGTAAGAAAACGTACGCCTTAATAAATGCTCCTCATTAAACCTTTGTAAAAATACTAGCTGCATCTATTTATAACAATAATCACAAACGCCTCCTTTTCATGTGGCTCATTTGGTTGAGTCGCTGTCCTTCTGAGTCTGAGTTCGCAGGTTCTAATCCCGGATTGGATCGAACCCTTAAAACGGTGTTGAAATGGCAACAGCTCAGTGTCGTTGATTTCTGGCACGTTAATAAAAATTATAGATACGAATATTAGCGTCACGAAACAATAACTTTATACTACTATATTCTGTATCCCAGACTTGCGTGGAAAAGTAATTAACAATTTACTTTACGTCACACCGACACAGATAGGTCTTATGGCGACGTCGGGATAGGAAATGCCTAGGAGTGGGAAGGAAGCGGCCGTGGCCTTAATTAAGGTATGGCCCCAGCATTTACTTGGTGTGAAAATGGGAAACCACGGGAAAACATTTTCAGGGCTGCTGACAGTGGGGTTCGAATCCACTATCTCCGGGATGCAAGCTCACAGCTGCGTGGCCCTAACCGCGTTGGAAACTAACAGGACAAGGTAAACCCTACATAGCATTTGTTGTAACGTGTATTTTTCTTTACCAACTAACAAAATATCTATACCCATACGCTTTACATTATTTATTTATTTATTTATTTATTTATTTATTTATTTATTTATTTATTTATTTATTTATTTATTTATTTATTTATTTGTCTGTTTATTAGTGCCTTCAGTACAGTGGCGAAGTTAGGGCTCCAGGCCCTCTTGTACACTTAACCACATGCTAATCAAAATCTTAAATAAAATACTGAGATTCTTAAAATAGTTAAAACTACTTAAATTAATAGAATTTAAAATAAATTTAAATAAATTACTTACTAAATTAATATTAGAACTAATTAATATTAAAAACTCTTAAACATGGCTAATCCTCAGGAACGCACACATTCATACTTCAACCATTCAGTCAGCTGTCCTCAGCAGGTAGTCGCGGCAGGTGACTTTAAATCGTGATTTAAAAAAGCTAGTTTCTCTGACCTGAACTGGCAGGGAATTCCATAATCTGGTGACAGTCACCACAAATGATCTAATAATTTTATTTGTGCGGTGCATTGGAATAGAAAGAATGGATCTAGAACGTGTATTAATGTTGTGAAATGATGATAAAAAGATGAATTTAGAAGAAATATACATTGGCTGACATTCAGCTACCACTCTGATCACCATCGTTAAATGTGTAGCTGCCGACGTTTATCAGACATCAGCCATGAGACAGCCTGATAGTATGGGGTGATATGAACATCGTACCCGATATTGTAAATAAATCGCAGGCAGGAATTCAGTGCTCGTTGAAGTTTAAGTGTTTCTTCCACTGATCTCTATACATGGATCGCTGATGGCAGGTCTCCGCTGCAGGAGAAAGTACGCCAAGTTGAACGCGCGGTTCGCCATGTTGGCGTACCCAATCTCGAGCTCTCCTTATGGGGAAGCAATGATAATATAGTCAATTTTAAGTCGCAATTAATGACGCATTGGAATAATTAAAAATATAGAGACATGTTCACTCAAAGCATAAGGACATTGGGATCACTGACACGTCGTTCCGAGGTCAGTAAATCTCCGGGATAGCAATACAAATGAGTGTATAATAACGGCCGGCAAATATTAACTTAGGTGCTGAATACATGCAATTAGCGATCGGTAACACAATACGAGTGAAAACCAGTTTCTGGAAACATTGCTGTAAATTGTATACATGTATGCCACGAAATTATGCATTCTTAAAATGATGTACCTATATACGTAGCTCAATATACAGGCCTAGATTCGACATATCGTAATCGGTGCTTGATAATGAATTTCTGTTTCCTGTTTCCAAGAAATAACGCGCATATTATCAAATTAAAATATCATTGAAGCAAATGTACACATTTATAAAACTAGCAAATATTCAAAACTAGTCAATATATCACATTACCTACAGCTTAATGTACTATTACAGACCTCTTTAATTAAATTCAGCTAGCAAAGCGATATTGATAGTCATCATCAGAAATATGTGACACCAGTTAAAAGAGTCCCAAATACCACGAATAGTATAATGGAATAGCCCCAAACACCCACCACACTTTCCCTTCTCCCACCACTCCAGTGTCTGAAACCCATAATTATTACTGATGTAAATAAGGTCTAGAATTCCTCCAGACTTCATTTTCTAAGATTGTTATAAAGTCACGTCAATTATTTCATCGAAACCGTCAGTTTAATTATGAGAAAAAAAAATATATAAGTAAATCTTTACTTGCAGTTAATGTTCAGCAAAATTGAAAACAGTTGGCTGTACATCACTTCTAAGGTGTACAGTTTGTCCATTTCTATCAAAACAGTCTTCCTCTAAGTGATCCGAGCAGAGAACAGCTGTTTTAGAAGGCTCCCAATTCTCCCGCTTGATACTCCTAATCGATGATCTTAGATGTTCGGGTCTCGAGAAAGGAAACCTACAAAAATTAATTGCCATTTTGCTCCCGGAATATTCGAAATAAGATACAATAAACCTAAAACTCAAAACACTACCCTAGGAAGATTCTTATGTACAGTATAAAACTCCCCGAGCCGGGCTGAGTGGCTCAGACGGTTAAGGCGCTGGCCTTCTAACCCCAACTTGGCAGGTTCGATCCTGGCTCAGTCCGGTGGTATTTGAAGGTGCTCAAATACGACAGCCCCGTGTCGGTAGATATACTGGCACGTAAAAGAACTCCTGCAGGACTAAATTCCGGCACCTCGGCGTCTCCGAAGACCTTAAAAAAGTAGTTAGTGGGACGTAAAGCAAATAACATTATTATTAAAACTCCCCGATGAAATGATTTCTCCTTCTGCTGATCGATTCTGTTTGTACATCCATAAGCTGAATACTGCGGTATGTTAATACCCCGTAGAATGTTTCTTCATTCATATTTCAGATAAACACATACATATTTAAATTTAATCTTGTAATTCACAAGCATACTACAAGGCAACGAACCTAAATTCGTAAAATACACTACTATTTACTTTGCAATAACACATCACAGAACACTCGTGGAACTACAATCAAGAGGCCTGACGTCACTGAACTAAGCATAAATAAAGCGAGCGCGCTCCTCGTGGTCTATTGCACCATGCGCTCGCTGCCATCTTACGACGCCAGTCATCTTCTATTCGGCTTACTGCTACCCAAGCTACCAGCCATCCAGGTATAGAGGTCAGTGGTTTCTTCTCTCGTCATGTCAACTAAAACAACGTCACAATAATCAAGAATAGGGAGAATGAGTGTCTGTATTAGTTTGGCCTGTAGCTCAAATGGAAATACATTCCTCTGACGTTTAAGAGGGTGAAGTATTCCAAAAATCTTTTTACGTATTTCTTTCGTTTGATCAGACCAATCAACTGTTACATTCATCATTACGCCGGGATTTTTAACCGTTTTACTGTAGGGAATAATGTTACCATTCAGTAGGATAGGCGGGATTGCGACATTGTTTGAGAAGCTCAGTAATTTTCGTGATCCAATTATAATTGTCTGAGTTTTTTTGCAGTTTAGTATAAGAGAGCTTCGTTGTGCATGTACACTGAGTCGTCGGAGGTCCCTGTTAATATCTTGTCTTGCAGTGTCGATATAGCCTATTTAAAGATCGTCAGCACAGAGGTCATGTGTGTTATTTCCTGTCACAGATGGTATGTCATTGATATAAATACAGAAACTTAGGGGCCGTAGAATACTGCCCTGTGGGGCAACACTAAGTTTCATTTTCCATTTAGAGGCCTTGTCGTTTACTGTTACACGCTGTTGACGGTTACTCAAATAAGAACTAAAGACCGTAAGCGCAGCCAGGTCGAAATTTAGCAGTTCCATTTTCTGTATCATAGTCGGAATTAGTACAGTGTCAAAGGCGCTACTGAAGTCAAGAAGGATACGTATAGTGAGCAGTCGTTTGTCCATAGCGTTTCTAATGTCTTCGGTAATCTTCAAAAGTGCTGTCGCGGTACTGTGACCCTTCTCAAATCCAGATTGCAAAGGGTGCAAAAGAGCATTTTTATTTAGGTATTCCAGAACTTCCTCGTATACTAAACGTTCCAAGTCTTTAGAAAGCGCAGATGGTACGGACATAGGACGATAGTCAAAGGGTGATTGTGGGTCTAAACTCTTAGGTACCGATATAATATTGACTGTTTTCCATACAGTAGGGAAAGTTCCGCTTAGTAAACAGTAGTTCAGTATGTGCGTCAGTATAGGCGAGATAGCACCCATAATGTTATGTATAAAAGTAATAGGAATATCATATACACCTGTAGTCTTTGATTTAATCGAGTACAAAGCCTTTTAACCTGATTTTCTGTGACACTGTGAAATGTGAATGGCGGTTTGGCTGGAGGGGAGGGCGGTGAGTCGGTGCAGTTAATTTGGGTAGGTTGAATATTTATTCTACTAAAGTAATCGTTCAGTTCGTCAAGTGGAATATCAGGAGTTTTCTGTCTCTGTTGATGTTTTCCTATTCCCAGAGCTCTAAGTTGGTCCCATGCGCGATTAGAATTTAAGTTGTTAGCTAAAATCCGAAAATATATGCATTTTTTAAATTTCTGATTAACTGCTTTGTGCGATTTCTTAAGATGCGGTTAGATTCGAAGTCTGTGTCATCTAGGGTTTGTTTATAATGTCGAAATAACGAGTCACGGTGGGCCATCATTCTCTTGCCTTCATCATCTAGCCATGGACAAGAAGGACGAGAAACCTGTATTCGCAAGCGCGCGCGTGTATGTTTGTGTGTGTATCTTTGCCGCATTATTTGTATAAAATGTCACTTCTTTATTGCTTCTCACATGACCATTATTATTATTACATTACCGTATTTGTTCTAAACCAGAATATTGCATCCTTACTCAAAGTGTTTATTCTTGCATTCATTTCACATCTACGCGGAATATATGAAATGCTGCAGTTATGTTGGGATGGGAGTAACAGAGGTAGCCGGGGGACCGGGGGGTTGTCGTCCAAGGAGTCCAGACACCCCAGGAGTTTTAACGAAAGTTCTTTTATTGAGCATTTTATATATAATGTGAATTAATATTAGCTTCCGGAGTCCGACGCATTGGCTGAATGATCAGTGTTGAGGCCTTCGGTTCAGACGGTTCCGGGTTCGATTCCCGGCTGGGTCGGGGATTTTAATCGCGTCTGAATAATTCTTCTGGCTTGGGACTGGGTGTTTGTCCCAACATATTCATATTCAGACAACATACTACATTACCAACCAACAAATAAACACACAACACTGATTACATCCCTCTATATAGGGTTGGCGTCGGGAAGGACATCCGGAAGTAAAACAGGGCCAAATCCACATGTGCGACACATTTCGCACCCGCGACCCCACAGATGTGGATAAGTGGGGAAGAAGAAGAAGAAGGAAATTACTATTAGCTTCCGGAATCCGCACGAATCCACCACTCTTACTTGGATCCAAGGACACTCATTTCCTTTTTCGGTATTCTACACCTCCTAAACTATGGAAGTTTCGACACCTATCAAAATAAAATTTTGGATGATTGGCCCCCCCCCAAACTGAAATCCTGGCTACGCTACTGCTTCATGGTCATCTAAATAACCCGCTTACATTAAATTTTACTACACAAAGGAAAGCGTACGGGGCATGAAGGAGATAGTTTTTGTTTATTAGGAGGAAATTTGCGAAAGGTGCATATACAGTAGGTTATTCTATGTTCAGTTCAGTCAAATACAAAACATCATGTCCTCATCCCGAGGTGGCGAAGTCCATTCTTCAGACACAAAACGAATAGAGGTGAGCTGCATGCACCATTTCAACCAAATGCCAGCCTTCCTATCATTCTAAAATTTCTGGCAGTACCAGGAATCAAAACCGGGCCCCGAGGACAGCTAATAATTCATATACGCTCTTTGTCCACTCGATCACTGTTCCTGCATCAGCAGAAGGTTTCCCATATTTCATCCTACTTTCTCATTTATTCCAAAAGTTCCTTGTTGTAACTCATTGCATTGGGCAGATTCATCTGAAGTCGTAAGTCTGTTATAAGGAAAGTATACCTTGTCATTTAATATATTCGTCCTCAACCACCCACGTATTTATTAACTCTGGCTATATTTGTTTCTCTGCTTGAAATTCTGCCTCTGTTTCTGAATATCGTAGCTACAGCATCATTTATATTTATTTTTAATTCATTTCTCCTTAGACCATTTGGTTAATTTATTCAAAGATTGATGTACTTTGTATAGATACTGTGATAATACGACCATGTCCGCATAAAGTAATATCTTGAATTGATCTGAGATCCGGGTGCTAATTGGGATACAGATTTTAGATCCTAGCATGGATACGCCTAAGAGCAGTTCAGAGTTGCAGTATTGTTAATTTGTTATACAACCTTCTGTAGTAGGGGAAAATCTGCCTGCGAATTCAGTTCTAACTAGATACTGTTCTATTGTTTATGTTAAGCTGTTGTAATTAGGATAGAGTTATGCACAGTTTAGAGTGGCGTTGTAGGTATTTTATTAGATATTCTTTCGCCTTCTTTATTGTTGTAGAATCCTTGTGTAGTTCTTTTGATACTTCAAGGTAGCTTTCATTTCAGTTTTCACGTAATAATAATAAGGAGAAGAATAATAATAAGAAGGAAAATAAGAATAATCTGTCTATGTATTGACGTATTTAATGTAACAACACATGTCTTTAGTTAGTTGGTTTCCTATTATATTTTTATGTTATTCCTATGAGTTTAAAATTTGGACGCACATAAGTAGAATGTTATTACAACTATTTTATCAGTTAATATATTGCTTGATTCATTGTCGTGAAATTCTTGTGTACTACAAAGTATTTCCTTCCTCATATATACATTTACTAGCACCCGTGTGAGAAACCTCGCAAGTGTAAATCGACCCCCTCCCTTTCCCCCACATCCGTCTGAAGGGCAAAATATTTGTGCGAAACAGGTTTATTTGTATTTAAAATATAATCAACCTCTCTCAATGCTCTTAATTATTATATTCCATAAAATAGTATCCATTCTGTTTCTCTGCTTGAAATCCCACTAAATCGAGTTATGTGAGCCAGAGTGTGTGTTGTGTGAATGGGTTTTATTTTATCTGTTATCCACTTCGGTCATCATTATCATTATACCTTTCCTTTTATTACTAGTACTAGCAAATGTACCCGTGCTTCGCCACGGAATTCTATATTGTATACGAATATCGAAGAAAATTACTGTACATCAAGTGAGTAAGAATTTTTAAATTGCATGTCTCTTGGCGTTATCCGATAAAAAGCATAGGTAGGTCAGCAGACGTTGTTTCCAATGTAAAGTGCGAGTTGCGGAGTTGTGATGATAACGACAGGTCCACTTGTCTACCGCAATTCACTATGCGTAACGTCAGTCACATTTTGATGGGTAAATTTGTTTATAATCGGGGGCACCCTTGCAAGGGGGCACCTATACCTAATGATAAAGAGAATCAAGTAAAAGAGTTTTAAAAAAATTGCACGCTTCCTTGCCTTCTGCTAGTCAAATCGAGGAGGGAATTATTCATTACATTGGTACACAGGCGTTGGAGGAAGACCCCATTTCTACTGCCAGTTAAAGTCGATGTGGGGAGTACTGATTACAAAAACAGACGCCCTTCTGCTGACATTCACTACTGATTTGTAAAGTATTAATTACAATGTCAGACACACCCCTTCTAAATAGCTGCAAATCGTCTTAAATGAATAAATGTAGATCGGCATACGGAAGTATATGCATGTTCACCTTCATTTACAGAATAACTACTGCTAAACGGTGCATCATATCGAAAAACGGACTGTAAGAAAAGACGCCTTTGGCCTCATTTAGCGATCTGAATGGTTTCCTCGTATCTCATCTATTAAAATGTAAGATTGTTTTAGAAACGTTGAATCGGGTGAAATTTGTGTAAGGTTTTCACAGAGAGAATTACTTTTCAGATACTTATGCGACAGGTTCAAAAATAGAATTTGGCTCACATATAGCTACTTGGTGGGCCAATAGTCGTGTAGAATTTGATAATCCCACCTTTCCCATAAGTGAATCAAACCAACAATTATACGTGTACGAAAAGCAAAATTTAGGTAAATCCAGAAATAGAGCCAAATTTATCCCATAAGGGATAGAGATACGATAAAAAGTCATAGGACCAAAGTTCTAGATTAGTCCAAATGGAACGGATATTGTGACATCACCTTTGATACAATTTACCGTTTAGTCACGAAGTACCTCGAAAGGAAGTTCTGCACCGTCATAAAAATTGCCTCATATTTCGATATTTTTGGAGGGTAAAAAGTAGTGTTTAAACATCTCGTAAATTTTCCGTCGGTTACAGGCTAAAAGCTATAATTTAGCCAAATTTCAATTTTCTAACTCGTCTGGGAGATTATGCTGCCATGTTGATGTGGGAGAGGGGTAAACAATAGAACTTTCAGGAAACTTTTAAGCCCATGAACCTTATAGGATATGGTTCTGGATAAATATCACCGAATGTGTTCTTATGCAGATTTGAAACACCCAGCGTGTCCCCCTCAGAGAATTTTGAGAATTTCCGATTATTCTGAGGATCCTGAAATCACCAGTTTGTGTGGTACCAAGTTTTAAATTTCTGTGATGCCTGGAAGTGTCACAGTAATTCACGTCTGTTTTCATTTTTATACCTTGAGATATATATGCAGTACAGTATATATAGATCGCTCCATACTGACTTCCATTCATTCATATAGATTATATTTCACCCCCTTCCATAGTGGATCTAGGGGCGTTTTACTCCCACAGTATATTTTCCAGGTAGTAAGTCATACCTGTAAGTCTTACCGGAATATACACACGTCTATTATCTCGGTCATTTTTGACATTTCATTTTTTCACCCTTTCTCACCCCGTGTGCCAAAGGGGGCTGAAGTTGGACTTTAAAAATCCGGAATGTTACTGTTCATCTCAGCGACACGGGAAGCTATGGATTCGGCAGTATATTCGATTACCGGTATTATTATATCTCACTCCCCCTACCCCACACTAAAGGGGGCTGATATTTAGGTCTTAAATATTTGGGAGTGTTATTATTAATCTCAGCTACCCCAAAAACTATGGATTCGACACTATTTTCGATTATTTTATATCTCAATCCCCCTCGCCTACCACCAAAAGGGGGATGAACTTGGACTTATAAAATATCCGGAATCTTAGTATTCATCTCAGCGACCCCTACAACTATGGATTGGACACTACTTTCGATGATTTTTATACCTCAGCCCCCGCCCCCGCCCCCCCCCCGTCCCTAAGGGTTCCTGGGGTGTATTACCCTCACGTGGTTTATCTTCTGATACTAAAAATCCGGAGTGTCACTATTCATCTCAGCGATCCCAAAAATTATGCATTCGACACTCTTTACTATTATTTCTATATATCACTCCCCCACCACGAAGAGGGCTGAACTTGGACATTAAAAAATTCCGGAGTGTTGCTATTTATTTCAGCGAGCCCGAAAAGTGTGGATTCGACACTACTTTCGATGATATTTATATCTCACCCCCTCCTCCCCCCGCCCCTAAGCGTTCCTTTGGCGCCCTACCCCGACGTGGTTTGTCTCCTGATACTAAAAATCCGAAATGTACAATTCACCTCGGCGACCCTGAAAACTATGTATTTGACACTATTTTCAATCAATTTTATATATCACTGCACCCCCGCCCCCACCCCAAAGGGGGCTGAACTTGGACTTAAAAATTTCCGGAGTGACACTATTCATCTCAGCGACCCCGAAAAGTATGGTTTCCACACTATTTTCGTTAATTTGTGTATCTGACCTCACTCGCCCCCCCGCCCCTAAGGGTTCCTGGGCTGTCTTACCCCCACGTGGTTTGTCTCCTGATGCTAAAAATGTCCGGAGTGTACAATTCACCTCGGCGACCCCTAAAACTATGTATTCGACACTATTTTGGTTTAATTTTATATATCACTCCCCCATCGCTCCCCTACCCCAAAGGGGGCTGAACTTGGACTTTAAAAATTCCAGAGTGTCACTATTCATCTCAGCGACCCCGAAAAGTATGGATTCGACACTACTTTCGATGCTTATTATACCTCAGCCCCTCGCTCCCTCTTCTCCTAAGGGTTCCTGGGGTGTATTACCCCAACGTGGTTTGTCACTTGATACTAAAATTCTGGAGTGTGCTATTCACCTCGGCGACCACGAAAACTATGTATTCAACACTATTTCCGTTTAATTTTATATATATCACTCCCCCCTCGACCCCACCTGTAAAGGAGCTGAACTTTGACTTTGAAAATATCGGGAGAGTCACTATTCAGCTCATCGACCCAGAAAGCTGTGGATTCGACACTTTTTTCGATTATTTATATACCTTGCCCCCCTGACCCCCACTTCTAATGGAGCTACGGATCGCTTACCCCCGCAGTGCTCGTTTCCAGATAGTAAGTGGTAAGTGTACCAAGTTTGATTGAAATTGCTCCAGTGGTTTAGGAGGAGATGTGTTATTTACACACACACACACAACACACACACACACAACACACATACATACATACATACATACATACATACATACATACATACATACATACATACATACATACATACAGACAGACAGACAGACAGACAGACAGACAGACATACATACATACATACATACATACATACACACATACACACATACATTATTATATAGTTAGATTATCACTCTTATTGCCTCACTAATTTGTAATTTGTTCTTAATTGTTTATGCTTTCATCATGCTGTTCGGTAATTAATAACACACAATTGTATTTTATTGTTTCGGCTATCTGTTATAAGGATTTTATTATAAATTTGTTTCACTTGACAATTTATGCAGGTATTTAAATAACAATCTAGGTACAGTATTAGGCATTTCATTTTAATTGTATTTTTATTATTATTATTATTATTATTATTGTTGTTGTTGTTGTTGTTGTTGTTGTTGTTGTTGTTGAATAGGGCACGATGTTTCGGAAAGTAATAAGGTTAGCACGGTTTATATTAAACTGACACTATTTATTACATACGTAAATTACAGATGGATGCAGTGAAAACAATGGACATGGAGATTACAATCGTGACGTGTCAGAATGGACAAAGAAAACGTAGTGTATAGGTGGCGCTACTTGATGGTGGCTTAGCCAGAGTCATATGAATATATATAAATATTTTCAACACCCCCTCTCGAAGGCTGAACCAGCTTCAAAGTTTCAGTCCTCTGACACCCAGACATTCTAAACACTTCCAGTGCTTATCCTTTTGTAGTCCCTTGGTTAATACATCTGCAGGCATCTTCTCAGTTGACAAGTATTCGAGATGAATGCCCCCGATGAAAGAACCTCTCGTACAAAATGATATCGCACATCAATGTGCTTAGTCCGAGAGTGGAAAACAGGATTTCCAGCAAGCTTCTGAGCTCCAATGTTGTCGTTATATAGCTGCACAGTCGACACGCTGTTAATGCCTATCTCCCTTGCCAGTGGTAGTAAGTGCACTGTCTCTTTTGAAGCCTCACTCAAGGCCATATATTCAGCCTCCGTTGAGGACAATGCCACTGTCCGTTGTTTCCTGGATTCTCAAGATACGACTCCGCCATACATTGTGAAGGCAAAGCCAGTGTATGATCTGCGATCGTTGATGCATGCCGCCCAGTCAGCATCTACATAGTCAGTTAAATTACTGGTATCGCTTCCAAAGGTGATTCCCACATCAGAAGAACCCTTCAGGTACCTCAGTACCCTCTTTGCTGCTTGCCAGTGTCCTTTGCCAAAAGAATCATTGTATTGGCTTAAGACACTCACTGCATGAGATATGTCTGGACGCGTTGCAGTTGATAGGAACATAAGAGCACCTATGAGCTCACTGTAGGGGGGGGGGGGCTCTCGCCATCATCCTTGGACCAAGTACTTGATCTTGATACTTTAATTCCAGCTTCAATTGGTGTGGCCACGGGCTTGCAATCTGACATTCGAAAGCGATCTAGGATGTCCTTAATATAACTTTTCTGTTTCAAGGTGATACCGGATTCATCTCGAGAAAACTCAATCCTGAGACAGTACTTAATGTCTCCCAGGTCTTTGACCTCAAATGACTTTTGTAGAAATTTGTGGACCTCGTCAATTTTTCTCGAGTTCCGTGACAAAACTAAAATGTCATCAACATAAACGATGATTAGGAGAGCATCAGCATCAGAAACCTTCACATAAACGCTCGAATCGCAGGACGTTGGTTTGACACCAAGCTTCAGTAGTTGCTCGTTCAAGCGTTCATGCCAACAGCAACCAGTCTGCTTCAAGCTACACAGAGCCTTTTAATACGGCACACTCAATCCTTGTTCAACATCTTCAGCGTCCTCTTGGCTTCAACTATGACCTTGGATGTTGCATTGCTTTCCTGTACGATGAATTCGAGTATTTCTCTGGTGTGAATTCTGGTGGAATCTCTGTGAGGGTTGGTGGTACTGTTCAAGGATAATAATAATAATGATAGGAAATGAAATTGTTTGAAAGTATGGAAGAGAATAACTTAAGCAAAGAAATGGTTTCCGGTGGATTGTAAAACAGGTTATTAAGTGCTCAATTTCCTGGAGGTTTTTAAAAATATTGTAAATCTATTATTTCCTTTTTCCTTTTCGTTTGGCTGAACATTTTAAATTTATACATCACTATTTTGATTTAAAGTATTTTATGGTTTCGTTTCTAGGTCGTTCATTCCTTTAATTTTATGCTAATTACGTCTCTCTTTTCACTCTAATTTATTGAATAAAATTATACGTACCTTTTGTTCTCAATGAACCTCTTGTTCTTTTTGGTAGTGTTAGAACAACTTATGTCATACCAGGGGTTATTTTGGGTTCATGATCTCTGGGTAACCGTTGGATTTTACTAATGTTGCGGTAAGTGTTTGATATTAATGTGTTATTTTTGGTGTTGACTTTAATTTTCTTGCCTATGTTTTAACTTCTGCTGCTGATAGTCGGTAATGCGGCGGAACATTTCATTTTCTAATACATCCAGTTAGTATTTACACGTTTGGACTGTCTGGCTGTCCTAAGTTATAATCCTATTTTTTTATATTTCAACTTTCTTCCTTAATTACTCCGTATGTATGCGAGTGCTGATCTCGAAAGCTGGCCACTCTCTCCTTTGAGGAAAAATTCCAAGATATGCAAATATATACTGTAATTTTGGCACCGGAAAGTACCGAAATATGGATGCAATTTTAATGTCGGTACAGACCTTCGTTTCTGGATAAATCGTGGCTAAACGGTATTTGGAGAGATCTACAACTTTGGTCCTAGGATTTTTTCGTGCCTCGTTTGTAGATACAATAGATAGAGCTGCATTTCTCGGTTATAATCAAATCTTTCGAACTCGACTATTACTAGCATTACCATGAAAGGCCTGTCTTTATAATGAAAACTCTGAATATCTATTGAGAATGGTAGTTGCCAAGTGAACCTGCCATTAATCTAATAATTCCCGAATTGGATTTTGATTGGCATTAGGGAATGTGGCCAGTCATTATCCTCAAAACTTCCCCCATGTCTACCGTACATAGGAAACAACGTATTCCGTTCTCCCTGTTTTGTTTCTAGGATAGCGCTTAGAGGCATGCAATTTAATATAATGTTACAACTGCCTTTAGGGTAGTTTACAGAAAAATCCGTATTAATTGTAAAATACCGTAGCGAAGCATGGGTACATTTGCTAGTAGTGTAATGAAGTCTTTATTAAATGTTTCTTCAGTACAAGTATTCAGAAATATAACATGTCTTTAGTTCAGAGTACAGTTACATTTGCTCGCAGATTACCAGAAATGACTTATGACATTCTGTGTTGAACGTCCACTTATGGGTACTAGCATCCAATTTCATACAATTATCCTGTCCTCGGGGATATCCTGGGTGCCACCCAAAGAAGTCCGTCGAGTTCATCTGCTGACCTGTGAATAGAAGTATAAACTGTTACCACAATAGAAGTTAGAATTAGATTTTTACCTAAGTTGTACATAAATGTACGGGCAAATATATAATGCTGTAACATAACGAAGTGGTTTGAAACTCAGTGTAGGCAGAATAGTAAATAAAAATTGAGAATAATTTAACGTTTTTCTTCAGTGTCCGATTTACAAACGGCTACATTTTCTTTTTTGTCCTAAAACTGGAGAAAGGAATGGTAATGTTCACTATCAGTGTAATGTGACCGTATCGTCACTATGAACATTTATTACGAAATTAGTATGTGGGGAGTGTATATGCTTGGAGCTTATTTGTCAGGATGGGAGCTCAGTTTCATCATTTTGGGTAACATCCTCGCCTAACTCACACGGAAGACAAGAGGAAAAACAGATTTATCTGACTCCGCCCCTAAACCAAATGCCAACTCACAGTAGAGCCAACGTGAGAAGGTGACTTTAGATGTACTTTTGGCAAAATAACGCTTAAATTAAATCTGAAGCGCACGTCGGAGTAACAGTAATAATATTTGGTCATTTCCAAAATTATAAAATAAAAATATTATGGGGTTACCCGTGGACCAGCAGAGGTGAAAGAAGGTGCCGAGATGAATGGGTCTAACTACAGAGTCAAAGTTAATTTAAAATTTCAACAAAGGGTATATTTTCCAAAATAAAATAACAAAATTTTAACAACTTTTCACTTAGTGAAATAACAATGGCATATAAATTTAGAAACAAGACTTAGAAAGATCCCAAAATTTCAGAATTTTCACACAACACTCTTGGGCTACAAGCCCCTAGTTTTACAATTTTGAGCTCCTAGCTCAACTTTACAAAGCACCAATTAGTTCAAAGGGCAGAAATCCCATAATACATGGAGCACTTGCTCCCAATTACAATATTAAGCATCCCAGAGGCATTCTTACAATACTGTAAAAGAGCAGAAGTGCTCTCAGTGTTCCCAGCCTATCCAAGACCACAATGCAAAAACCTAATAGTCACTGGCCTTACAAGGCAAAATTTACAAATAGTAATCTTATTACACAGAGGTATCTAGTACTCAGCCTACGGATCCTTAGTGGAAAAGAACAGGTTCGATAAACGGCCCGAGTACAACTGGAGTGGATTCGGAGATTGAGCTCCACAAAAAAAATGTAAAGACCAATAGGTTATTTGGCCCACGAAACAGAGGCTAATCCCAAACTACTCAGCTTGCTCGGATGGAGATTACTTTAATACATGGTAGAAACAAATGCGGTACCTCAAACCAAGATGAAGGGGAGCTCAAGATGGTGTATCACTCTCTATCCCCGATTTACAGTTAAAGATTTTATGAAGTTTCTATATAGGCCGGCAGAAAATTACATTTTGGAGACGTTGGTTACATATTAAAGTTTCGGACCTATCCCTCGGGTTAAACTGCGGAGCTAGCAAAAGTTGAAGATGTTAAGTGGCCATACCTAGCTGAAGAACTGCTGCCTGATGAAAGAGGCGCCTCCCGCCCCCTGCTAGACGCACACACTTAGTTAGATGTTGATCAAATGGACCAGAGACGTGAAAATCCGCAGTTTATAAACCCTCGGGGAAAGTTCGAGAGCTTTCATGAATATTCAAGGCACTCCCACAGAGTTTTATTGGTTAAAATCAAAAGTTACACTCAAAATCGAAGAAGAAATATGGGATTGGTTGGAAATTAATTACAGAAATTCTTGATTGGCTAAATTAAAAACTGGCGGAAAGAAAAAATAAATATTGCTAACCCAAAAATGAATGAACGAAATTTAGTAAAGAAAAACTTTAGAATACAAAATTTCTTCGAAAAAGGTTCCTTCATTTCGCACCAGGGTGCGTGATCGAAGTTTTTAATAGTGACATCTATGAGAGAATGTCCAAATTTCTTGATGAACGGAAAACAAAAACAAGTTGAAATTTACACAGTGCTGGAAACTTCACAATCACAAAATTAAGGTAGTGACATCTTCTGAGTAAAAGTTTAAGTAGGTCTAGTTCCAAGTTCAGTGTTTCTCCTGTAGAGGAGTTCTATTGGCGCAAGATTTAAATGTGCGGCGTAGAGGTGTACCTCCCGGTACAGACCTTCTCACACCCCCAAATGTCCTTCCAAGGGGTGGCACAGAAGAATTTTCAAAAAATTATTATTATTTAACTCTGGAGAGAAAAACATATCTAATTTTATTAAGTAGGTAGGTAGCAACTAGTTAAACAGTGTTTGGAGTGTCTTTGTTGTCACGGAATGTGAAATACATATGAATAATTTTGACGCCAAGTCCTGCCGCCGCTGCCGATATCCAGTTGAGGTCGCCCGGACCCATCAAGTACCCTCAGATACACCTCTCCCGCTACTCATATACACCTCTCCCACTACTATGAGAGGGGCAGTCGTCCTGAAGGGCTCCGCAGATCAGAAGTGTATTTACACTCCGTAGATGAGTTGGCGGTAGGGGCGCCGCACTTCAGCCTTTGCCGGTAGATGGCCTCCGGCGCGCCGTACACAGGTAGACATCACGGGAGTGGAGTGGGCCCGTACCCCACCTCAGTGGAGGTACGGCGACGAACGGCTGCGGGGACACTGAAACTTTAAGATCTCGGCGACAGAAAATGATATTGGTGAATTGTAAAGAGAGAGTAAGATCTTTATAGGTGAAGCTGAGGACCGGGCGTCGTGGAAGGTGTTTTGTGCCACGGTGTGGATATGCAAGAGGCGGGGGCTTGGTCATGGCCACTCAGGAATGGACAGCAGGAAAACCGGAGGGAAAGATCGTACATATAATATACATACAGATAAGACAATACAACCAAAGTGCAGAAGGCCTTAGATTTAAAGAAAATATAACTTTCTAAGCTCCTGTTAATGTTTAGCGGCTATGAACAAAAAAAGCGAATTATACAGGTTTAACCTGGGAGATGTGGACCCTAAAGATCCTCGCGATGGCTGGATTGCTCACCAATAATGTAACAGGAGTCAGGAAATCTAAAATGATGCACGGCCCATGAAATTTGGGGGCAAGCTTGCCGGCGGGAACAAAGTTTTAACCATGACTTGATCTCCTACTTTTAACTTGGTAGGCCTCCGTCCACGATCATATATTTCCCTAACCTTTTCATGAGAAACTTTAAGATTGGCCTTAGACTTCCTCCATAGATCTCTGATGTTATCGGGATCTATTGTCTCTGCTAGAATATCATTAAGTGACCAAAGGTTAGAGAGCGGCGTGTTAGGCACAAATTTAAACATCAAAGAAGCTGGAGTGAAGTTATGAGATTCATGAACCGCCGAATTCAAAGCGAAGGCCAAACAATGCAGGGATGCATCCCACCTGGAATGATCATCATGATGAAATGAAATGAGCGCCGATCTCAGATTACGATTGACCCGCTCAGCCAGAGATGGTTGAGGATAATACGTCGAAGTAATTACATGAGAGATGGACAGATCAAAACAGAATTTACGGAAGAGATTTGAGGTAAATGCCTTAGCATTATCAGAAATTAAATATTGATACGGACCAAAAGAGGCAAATATGGTATTTAAACAAGCAATAGTTGACTGAGCGGTTACCTGCTTAGTCGGAAATAACCAGAAAAATCTTGTGAAACCATCTACACACACAAGAATGAATTTGTTGGCATTTCCCTTTGATTGGGGGAAGGGTGCTACGTAGTCGATAAAGATGCGTTCCATGGGACACGACGCTTGATGAGAAGATAGTAGCCCTAGCTTAGTGGACAAGGTGGGCTTACTATGCAAACAAGATTTACAAGCTTTTACCAATTCACGAATTTAACCATCCATACCTTTCCAGATGAACATCTCTCGGATCTTTTCTCAAGTTTTGGAGATGCCTAAATTACCCGTCTAATGGCGTCTCATGGTAGTACTTGAAGATCATAGGTACAAAAACAGCTGGAACCACAACTTTCATCTTTTGATCATGCCTCAAGGGGCAACACAAAACCCCATTCCTCAACACATAAGGGACGACATGTTCCCCAGAAGAAAGGGTTTTCATAATAGAGGCCAGCAGAGGATCTTCACGTTGATATTTTTCCATATCCCTAAACAACATGGGGGCATCAGTTAAAATGGCATTTACACCTGAAGGTATTGACGTGGGAATAGAAGAGCTATTCTTCAGTTCGGAGGTCTCCACATCATGAGCAAACATGCGGGTTAATCCATCCGCAATAACATTTTCCGATCCTCTAATATGCCTAACATCAAACTGGAAGGCAGAAATCCTGATGGCCCAGCGGGCTATACGACCAGTACGACGCGGCCTAGCTAAGACCCAACTTAAGGCTTGATTATCTGTTTCCAAGCCGAACTCGACTGTTCCAGATAGGGGCGGAACTTCTCTAGTGCAAATAAGACTGCCAAACCCTCAAGTTCATAGATGGAATACTTGTCTTCTTGAGCCGGTAGTGTGCAAAATGCATAGGCAATGGGTCTCCTTCCGAGTTCAGTCTCTTGAAGAAGCACAGCAGCCACCGCCGACGACGACGCATAGGTTTGAACGAGGAATTTCTTCGAGAAATCAGACATCGCAAGGACAGGGGCGTTACAAAGGGCTAATTTCAGGTCTTCGAAAGCGGCTTGTTGGGAATGGCCCCACTCAAATTTGACGCCTTTCCTACGAAGTAAGTTCAAGGGCGCCGCTCTGTTAGCGAAGCTTGGAATAAATTTCCTGAAGAAATTCACCATGCCGATGACTCTGGCAATGCCTTTGATGGCTTTAGGAGGTTTGAAATCACGGATGGCCTGTGTTTTAGAATGATCAACAGAAACACAATCGGGCGACACAATATGCCCTAGAAATGACATGGAAGGCTTAGCGAAAGCAACCGTAGATAACTTCACACTTAACCCTGCCTTACTAAGGCGATTAAGGACCTCTTTTAGATGATCTAGGTGTTCTTCAAAGGTCTCAGAAAATACGACGACATCATCAAGATAACGGTAGAAGTATTCAAACTTGATGTCAGAGAAGGGCCTATCTAGCAGTGTAGTGAGCACAGCTGCTCCGTGGGGAGCCCGAAAGGCACGCGGTTGTACTCATACAAGTTCCAATCCGTGGCAAAAGCAGTGCGATATTTGGATTCTTCGGTTAGAGGGATTTGATTATACGCCTGATTAAGGTCTAATACGGTGAAGAACTTAGCTTAACGAAACCATGAAAAACAAGAATGAAGGTCGGGAAGAGGACCAGATTTTAACACCACCTTTCGATTTAATGCCCTATAATCTATCACAGGCCTGAAGCCGCCTTGGGGTTTCGGAACCAGGAAAATAGGCGTTGAATACGCCAACTTAGAGGGTGGAATTATACCGTTTTTTAGCATTTGATCGATGATCTCCTTCAGAGCCTTCATTTTAGGAGAAGATAGCCGATAAGGTGGAAATCTAACGGGGATCGAATCAGTAACCTCAATCTTGTAATGGATGAGGTCAGTAACACCAAGAGTACCGGTATCGGAGAAAACAACTGGAAACGACTGACACAAATTACGAATACTCTCAGCCTGCTGCTCAGGTCGATGTCTAAGGTCTAACAACATCTCATCCTGGGTAGGCGAAACAGATGAACATGACACAGAATTACATTTTAGCAACGGAATTTTACAATTATTAGCAAATTTGAAAGTGCACGACTTGCTCTGAATGTCGAACACTAGACCGGTGTGAGACATAAAATCCGCTCCTAATATAATAGGGCAAGACAAGTGATTAGCCACAAACAGTTTAACTTTCCAAGTAAATTTAGAAATCCTAGTTTTGTCATATAGGAAACCTAAAATTTCTAAGAGAGAGGAGTTAGCCGAAACACATTGAACCAAAGACGAACAATAATCAGAAAGTTTACAAACAGACTTTAATTTAGAATACCAGTCAGCCGAAATAATAGAACAAACGCTCCCAGAGTCTAATAGAGCAGAAAGCGGTTCATGATTCAACTCAATTTTGAGAAAAGATACCAGTTCGGGGCTCTCCGCCGCAATCCTAAGACATTCCTTGGGGCATTCAAGTGCGGAGTTAGAAGAACTTTTGCCTTGTTCCGATCCTGAGCTTTCGGAATATTTAATAGGGTCTGAGACTTGAAGAGATGAACACACTGACTCAGCCGGAGATACTAGTCATTGCCTATTATTCGAGTTGGTGAACGTTTCGCCAGAAGTTGAACAGGAGGGGTGTATTAACATTCGGACGATTCTTGGCAATATGATAATACGAGACACATTTGAAACAACCTTGGGATGACCCTGCTCCATTGTTTTCCCCATTGGATTTAATCAAAGGACACTTGTTCCGGAGATGATCTGCCGACCCACAAGCATAACTTTTGCGGCTTGTGGAAATTCGGCGAGGCTGGGGCCGAAAATTACTCGAAGACGGAGGGGGCTCCTTAGCGACACGTAAGGTGTCGGCATACCGCACTCCTTCGGCTGAGACAGCCATAGCCTCTAATTCAGCAAACGTTTGAGGACGCGATGCAAAACACAGATGTGACCTATAGGGTGGTGAAATTCCTTCCACTATGGCCTGCACAATTTGAACCTCAGGAAAATGAAGAGCAAATACCCTAGTGTAGAACTTAATGTCTTGGATGAAGTCGGCAAGATTTTCATCCAGTCGCTGTACTCTGTGATAGTAGCTTCGAATTAAGGAAGACATGGCTCGAGCCGGAATGAAATTTGCCAAAAGGTGTGCATGGAAGTCTTCTATAGAAGATTGTTCAGCGATGGCTCTAACGATCTTGTCCGAGAGGACACCTATGGAGTAAGGGTAAATAATTTGAAGAATTTGACACGGCAAAAGAGAAAACACTAGAGCGTGATCTTGGAATTCAACTAAAAACCTTAAGAATGCAATGATATCATTAGTGGAATTAATGGAAAACTTAGAAATACCCCTAAGCAACGTCGCCAAACGATGAGGCAAACTACTGAACCCAGGTGACATAGTAGGTAACGGCCTAGGGGACGAAGAATCTTCAGACACATCGTTATTTAAGAAGAAAGGTGGAATGCAGGTACGACGATCAGACTCATTTCCAGATGAGCCAGACGTTTGTTGAGTTGCCGCAGGTTTTCTACCTTCTTCTCCCTTGGAAGAATCGTCCTCATTAGCCATGTTTACCACAGTGGGCTGGTCAGTTTTGGGAGCAGCTACCCCAGTTAACAATTGGATAACTTTATTGGACCTTTTTGATAGATGATCAATTAAATTGCTCGCCTCGTTGGCATGACTTTCCTTTAATTTTAGAGACAATAGATCGCTAACTCTATGGTAAAAATGGAACAATCTGGCCTGTATTTTTAAGTTGGTTTGGAGATGGATCACTTGCTTCAAAAACACTTACTACAGAAGCTAGCTCAGGAGTGTTGTCAGTGATGGTGGACAGAGCCTCATCAATATCCTTCTCTCCCAAGTTTGGGAGACTAATAGGTAATTCTAATGACTCTTTGAGGTTAGTGGTATCCGCCGCAACCGTGCCTCCAGATTGAACATTTGTAATAGTTAATTCATAAATCAATTCCTCCTTGCGCAAGCAGCCGGGATGGATGAATTCGCGAGACCGGAAATGATGACAAAAGATTTACAAATTTAGAAAAGAGGAAAAGAAAATTCCAGCGACTGAGAAAAATTGTTACAGTACAAATCGAGTTTTATTGGCGCAAGATTTAAGAGTGCGGCGTAGAGGTGTACCTCCCGGTACAAAAATAATATAATATTGTTTATGAAATTACGCGTCAATGGAATTACGTAATTCCCCGCTGCACCCTTGATATATACGGCCGAATTATTATTATACTACTGATCGTTTTGCGTTCCGCGTTACATCAAGTATTAGTGATCGGTGAGCCACACAATCTGACGCATCGCTGATTTCCATAGTCTTAATAGATCTGGAGATTTAAAATTTGGAGTAGGGACCGCGTATCTGTTCACTCCCCCACTACATGTGAGACCATATATGCTTGCACTTCTGAGGGTGGCAGGTCAGTCGACTGAAATCTATGAGGCAACCGTACGGCCGTTCTGTGGTAGGCCTTCCTTTTGTGTTTGTGTAGAAAATGTGGATATAAACGAGAGTGAAAAATGTGTCATTTCTCATACGAATTGTCGGTAGAAAACTGTAATTGAGCGATAGTGCTGTGTGAATTGCGGATCGGTCGCGACGCGCCACGTAATTACGTGAACTATGTCGTATGTTCGCATCGCGAAACTGTGACGCTGTGGTATGCTGAATATCGGACGGGGAAAACTGTCCTTTAGTTAATCTCTCGTGGTAGAGAGAGAGACCGTGGTGTGTACATCAGTAAACTGAAAATTGCGGGAATAGACAGGTGAGAAAGTCGAGGTCCGTGTAATAAAATATATACATAATCACAGGTCTAAATTATCGTGCTAAACGACGGTGTCATTGTAGTTGAGTACAGAGAAACAGACATACGAGGCAGGGTTTTAAAAAACATAGGAAGCCAATGTCACGTTAATTCAGAATATTAAACTATCGCAGTGACAAAACAGTGATTTCTGTACTAGCTTGGACTGACTGAGGTAGCCTAGCTGTGACCGGAATCAGATTAACAAATATGTAACCTTCATTCTGCGGAGGATCGCAGTCATAACAATATAAAGTAATTTAACTGTGACGAGTGGGGGAGTCTTTTTGAAACCCGGTGTGAGTAGTATCTTTCCAGTGTTCACGACCCCAAGACGATGGATTCTGCAAGAGTCATCGAGGGACATCTGGAACCCGTGACCTCCCACCGAAGCGACATGGAATAGACGCATCCTGTGGGTCCTTCTGGACTCCAACCAAGAAGGACCAAACAGCTGTTGAGTACCCAGTTATGACTTTGTAGTGCTAATATTCCCTTTGTAAATAGATAGTGAATGTAAGAATAGGGTTAATATAATTTTATAAATGTTGAATTGTCAGATTAGTTTTGCTTCGAGTGGTCAGTAGGATCCCTTTCAATTTAACTACTTGAGGTTATTTGGGAAAGAAACAAGTAAGGAAAATTGCATGTATTTTAGCCCATTTTTCTTAATTGCATGAGCATGTACTGGGGTTATTTGTGATCAGGGGTGCTGATAGGAAAAGGACGAAGGCCTTTTTTTAATTTAGGTGAGTTAATGTAGTAACTTTCTTCTGAATTAATTATTCTACATGAACCAGGATAATATGACAGTAGGATCTTCAATATTACCTGTGGATAATATTTTAAATGTGCAGATAGTAATAGCACTCTTTTATAATGTAAAGTTGTAGAGTTTTTGGATGTTAGGTTAAGAAGTGGCTGTATGACCTGTGTGCGAGGAGTTCGTCATGCCCGGGGTTCAAGAAACCACACTCCTAACACTAGCTAGGCCCCTGTGTAATTTTTTGTATTTTATTTTTACTTAAATTAATTTATTTGATTTGATATTAAGTGCCGATTTACTGCAAGTAGATTCACATCATTTTAAGTATACATTCTTATACCTCTGTTTGAGGTAATGGTAAATGTTTGCCTGTGAGATGGGGAAACCATGTTAACTATGCGATGTATGGAACTGTGCTTGAACTCTGGCCTTCTGTGAGTTTGAAATGTATTGAAATGGTATAGTGGCATGATACTGAGAAGTATTCATAGAATATGATGAACGCCCGAGCTGATTTTAGCATATTAATAAGTGCATCAGTATTATTGCGTTAAAATAATGAGCCGCTGACGATGCAGTGAGAATGTTTTTATTTGTGAAGAAGTTGTTTTGAATAGGTTCCCGTCCTGTATTGTGAGCGCTGTCCAAATAGATTTATGGCCGTCCGGGCGAGGGTTTGCAGCGTTTTAAAAAGAAGCAGGCGAGCCGAGATCTCTGCACTGACTGGGAAAGAAAAGGAGAGTTCTCAGACACAACGTTCATCTTTAGTAGTCGACGTATTTTTAATTGGTTCCCACATTTGTAAAAAGTTATCATGAAATTAATGTCGAAATATTTAATTGTTACCCCTATTGATGCGATGGATAGGGCTTTGTTTACAGGATACCTAATGATGGCGGAACCGTGGTCACCACTTCAAACCTTGTGGGCACAATGACGATCTTTAGTCATATAGCAACGTGTAAAGAAAACGCAGACACTATTTGTGTTATATGTTTTTCCTCTTCCGGGTGGTAGAAGTGTTTGAATATGATGTTTAATATAATTATTATTTATTTAAAGCTAGATTTCGTGAGAATCCATTGTTAGTTTTGTTCAAGTGAAGGGGTTCAGACCGTTGTGATGGTTGGCCATCAATGTGGTGATCCGTATTCACCGTAGTTCGGCTTACTTTTATTATTTGTGAGATTATGTTGTGATTACGTGGAGTCTGTTTATTGCTTATCTTATTTTCGAGTTTACATATAATTCATCGTGTTATATTTAAATTAGGCGGCCACTCTAAGACTAATCTCAGAGTAAATCAGTTTTTTGAATATGTGGAGTTTTCCCGGCGGAATATTTCGCATTCGCAATGTCGTAACTTATCACTGTAAATAGTCAAATGTTTTATTATGATATTATGAAAGGTACTATTTTTTTTGCCGTATTGAACAGCTGAAATGAAATGTAGTGTCGATCAACATCAAAACAAGTTATACAAAGTTAAAGTTTTAGAAAGGTAATTCAACCTTCTTCAAATTGTTTGAATCGAATGAAGGAACACTCAAGTGCTTAATTAAAATATGTTTGGCTTGTTTTGTCATTCAGTGAAATTCGACACCGTGATTTCAACAGTCCGCATAGAGACACTTGTGAAGCTGTGGTCTTAATGTTTACTGAAATGACGGCGTGGAATTGGTTTTCCGTTGCTTTATTGAGTGTCAAATATATTTATATAAATTAATGAATTTAATCATTAATGTTGTAAAGTGTTAATTATGTGTGGAAACGAGAGTGAATTAAACCTATAGAATACTTTTGCTTATCTTTGCCGATGATCGCATCCTTCCCTCTTCCGTTCATTTATGCCTGTAAGTTAGATTAAAGTTGGTTGTAATTTGTACTCCCGGACGCACCATGGCCATGAAAGGCTCTTGCTCATATCTCGAAACTGAAGGGTAGCGGTTGACCTCTCTATGTCATAATGTCATTTGTCATCTCATGTGTTCGGATTAGTCATTTCAATCCAAATGAGGCGGCGTTTGTCACCAGACAGAAAATGTTCCTTGACTGTTAAATCCTGTGGCGCGTGGTCCCGTGTGTTCATGACCCGGTTGGGGTAAATTTGCGTCGTCACATGGTCCCATGAGCTATAGGGTTAATGGGAAAGGTCCCAGTAAGTACTCCGGTTTTTACTCACTTGAGTACTGAAGGATTTCAAGTGTGAGCTCAATGTTTCATCCTTCTTACTCTCAACCAATGATCGAACACACCTTTTCAAAAACTCTGTAAACACCTCGCCCTGCTTGCTCAACATTGAGCTGTCTCTATAATTTCTTATCACACTATGTGCTCTTACTTAGAGTCGAATTGCAATTACTGTTCTCATCCAATCAGAAGATAGCTTTCTAACATTCCATGGTACTCCTGCTAATCTATCAAACTGTAGCATCGACGCCTTTCCAATATATTTCAAACTTTCAAGTCCAGTTTCATCTACTAATGCACTTTTTTAGGTACAGTCGAGGGAGGGCCACTTTACACCAATATATAACAAATTAAAATAAGTTTTGTAAGATAACTTTCGTTACAAACAACAGTATTGAAACATATCACATATCCCCCATGAATATTTATTTTAATATTGCGTAACACTGTGAGTTCGTTATATTGGAAAGCTTTAAGTGAGAGGCGGTTAGCCAACGGCTTGATTCTGGACCGCTCGGAGTTAGAGAACATTCAGTAGCAAGCTTGAGGTCATGAGTGTTTTGAAAGTTTGAACGAGTTTGCAGGGTGTGTAGCAGTATCGCCTGCTGCACGCCGAGTTTAAAGTAGACCAATCGTAAATTAGATGGTGTGGCTTTCGGTGACGATGAACAAATATTTTTCTACCACCAACTTCGTACACCGCAGTGCTGACCTACCAGTATCTTAAGGGAGAAATCTGTTAGTAAACCTGTGCACCACGGTTTTGACATGATTGCTAAGTTGTGGTTGAGTTTGCAGATACGTATATGTTTATATTTCGGCTACTTCCAAACGATGTACCGAACTGCTATTTTCCAACGGTCGCGCGCTTTGCCTTCAGAAAGCGGTTGAGCCCTCAATCCATAGTCGCATGGGGAACCCCTCTTTTGCGTAAGGCAATTGAAACTATAAAGCAACGAGCAGCAGGGGAAGGTCTGTCATTTGTTCCTCAGTGGTGCGACAGTGTCCACGTCAGTCGTGACTGCCGTGTTCATTTTTTGTAGTATATTTCAACAGTGAAGCTGTAACCACTTTAACTATGACTACTAAATATAATGAACATTGAGTCTATCTTTCAGAACGGTGTTAATATGCACGATCCTGGTGCGAATTAAGTCAGGTAAATTCAGGAGTGAAAAGTCCGTTATCGTGACGGTTACCTTTACTTGTGTGACGAAGTATAGTATTGCCAAGTGCGGGAGGCCAGTATATATTGAAAATTCGGAAGAGGATATAGGACGGTAAATGCATATAATAGAATAAATCTCGCAGACTGATCCAACATTTATTATATGCATAAACATTTATCGGGTCGCGTATCGTGATCGCGGAAGTAGCGTGTGTTTTCGGTACGATCACTGATCTTACATGTGGAGTGGTATGGAATTCGCTCCTTCAAACAGTAGCTTTGAACGAAGCTCAATTTCCTATTAGCTTAATTATAATACACTGACTGACAGAGCAAATGCAACACCAAGAAGGAGTGGTCAGAACTTTATGCCAATTGCAGGGTAGACTGACGTCACTGAGGTATGCTCATGATGTGAAATGCGCCGCTGTGCTGCGCACGTAGCGAACGATAAATGGGACACGGCGTTGGCGAATGGCCCACTTCGTACCGTGATTTCTCAGCCGACAGTCATTGTAGAACGTGTTGTCGTGTGCCACAGGACTCGTGTATAGCTAAGAATACCAGGCCGCCGTCAACGGAGGCATTTCCAGCAGACAGACGACTTTACGAGGGTGTATGGTGATCGGGCTGAGAAGGGCAGGTTGGTCGCTTCGTCAAATCGCAGCCGATACCCATAGGGATGTGTCCACGGTGCAACGCCTGTGGCGAAGATGGTTGACGCAGGGACATGTGGCACGTGCGAGGGGTCCAGGCGCAGCCCGAGTGACGTCAGCACGCGAGGATCGGCGCATCCGCCGCCAAGCGGTGGCAGCCCCGCACGACACGTCAACCGCCATTCTTCAGCATGTGCAAGACACCCTGGCTGTTCCAATATCTACCAGAACAATTTCCCGTCGATTGGTTGAAGGAGGCCTGCACTCCCGGCGTCCGCTCAGAAGACTACCATTGACCCCACAGCATAGACGTGCACGCCTGGCATGGTGCCGGATTAGAGCGACTTGGATGAGGGAATGGCGGAACGTCGTATTCTCCGATGAGTCACGCTTCTGTTCTGTCAGTGATAGTCACCGCAGACGAGTGTGGCGTCGGCGTGGAGAAAGGTCAAATCCGGCAGTAACTGTGGAGCGCCCTACCGCTAGACAACGCGGCATCATGGTTTGGGGCGCTATTGCGTATGATTCCACGTCACCTCTAGTGCGTATTCAAGGCACGTTAAATGCCCACCGCTACGTGCAGCATGTGCTGCGGCCGGTGGCACTCCCGTACCTTCAGGGGCTGCCCAATGCTCTGTTTCAGCAGGATAATGCCCGCCCACACACTGCTCGCATCTCCCAACAGGCTCTACAAGGTGTACAGATGCTTCCGTGGCCAGCGTACTCTCCGGATCTCTCACCAATCGAACACGTGTGGGATCTCATTGGACGCCGTTTACAAACTCTGCCCCAGCCTCTTACGGACGACCAACTGTGGCAAATGGTTGACAGAGAATGGAGAACCATCCCTCAGGACACCATCCGCACTCTTATTGACTCTGTACCTCGACGTGTTTCTGCGTGCATCGCCGCTCGCGGTGGTCCTACATCCTACTGAGTCGATGCCGTGCGCATTGTGTAACCTGCATATCGGTTTGAAATAAACATCAATTATTCTTCCGTGTCGACTCTGTTTTTTCCCCAACTTTCATCCCTTTCGAACCACTCCTCCTTGGTGTTGCATTTGCTCTGTCAGTCAGTGTAATAGCAAAGTCTTTGCATATGTAAAGTACGTGTATATTCAGAGAAAGTGAGGAGTTATTAACTATACATTCATTCTAGGAGTGTTACCTTACAAGGATTATGATGGCATCACCCAGTGTCAACTCAATGTATTGTGATAATATCCAACGTGTGTTGTGATGGTAGAGTAAATCTACGGACGCAGCAGTCATGTGACTGGTGTGGAAGCAGAGATCGGCAAATTCATGTGATATGCCAAATTTATAAGCATGTTCTTAGACAGAAGAAGTCAGCTTAGTGCCATCCCAATAAATTTCATATTAACGTGAAATGTCAGCTCCCTAGAGCTGAGCTAGGCTTTATTTCATGTTACGTAATTGGAAATCCAGGGCTGTTGCATGCTAGTGCCCTTTATTTTGTGTTTATGTTAGTGATGGGAAAGAGGGATGTAATTAGGTGTGGAAAGGTGTGTGTTTCATTTAATTTGTTTCAGAGTATTGTACTATGTGTGTTCATGATGTAAAGTCGCGAGGTACCGAGGCTACGCACCCTTAATGTTGTTAGGGACAAGAATATTCAAAGCAGTGCAGGTTTATTATTTAATATGCAAGCAGCGCGTTTTCAGAGCTATTTTGGCCACCGACCGTCTGGGAGGCTACGTTGCGATGTTAGAGTCATTTATTTGAGCAGGGAAGACAGGCGATTCGGGTAGGAGAGCAATCAAGGTGATAACGAAAGGCAGATTTCACATAGAATATAACTAGGGTATTGTAAAAGAGGCTTGTGAAAATTTCAGTGAAGGAAAAAATATGAGTGATAGCTGCATATTAGGATATGGGCTTGAATATGCTTGGATATTCGGTGATACAGCTGAGATTCCAAATCCTATGCCGCGAGTGAAGAAGGCCTGAGTTACGTGTTATTTCATAGGGATTTGCGCAGTTATTAAGCTGAGATATTGAGGTCTAGTTATTCTCTTAAGACAGAGCATTTCTGTGAATGGGAGAAAGATTTATTTTTCTGTAGGGCAGCGGCTAGAGGAGTGAAAAGAATGGCAGTTGAAGTTTCCATTGAAACTCCCCTGGGAGTGAGGTGAATGCCCTTGACGAACCCCTCGAAAGAATAGCCCTTTCATCCCGCTCGCTGTATTCGTCTCTCTGCTAGTTAGAAATTCTTGGGATGTTTACAGCTGACAGACAAGAAGTAAAAGTGTAAACCCACCCGCAGTGTCAAGAAGGCGTAACCTACCTAACCCAGGTGTTTACTGGGTCATGGATTATTTGGACTTCATTTATGAAGAAGTGTATTTCCTTGTGTATTTTATTTCAGGTGGCCAGTGACTTTCGCCTTCATTTTTAGATTTTTGATTGTTTATTTCATTTGTCGTGGATTGCATTGCTCATTTTTCTTTGTTCATATCATGGTATCAACTTTGTTTTAAACATTCGCATTTTAACTTAGCCCAGAGCTAATTTCTAAGGGAAGTCAGCTTCAGTGCTGGTCCATTTGTGGCAAAATGGTTTGTCGATAGAAGCGGTGTAATTTGTAAGTTTTGTGAGACCTGCATTTGCCTTGTGGTGTTCTACTACATTGATTATGTAAAATGTAAATAGTGGATCGAAACTAGCTTGATTTTATTTTGTCGAGGAACATCTTATCGGACGATTGCGAGATCGCAACCCCGTTGGGGATACCGTAATACTTACATATCGGCGTCGATTTGCAAGATGTAGATTTACCAAGATTTATAATGTTTTTTATTGGTATCCTTTTTTTCTGCATTTGGTCCGACTATCATTTTATGTGTTTTATAGTAATTAATATCAGATGGGCTCGGCAAATTGTTGTATTTTTAATGACCGTTTGAGTCTAGCTAATTTTCTTTCTCTTTTATTTTGAAGTTTAGTGTGAATAATTCATCATGTGTTCAGTTTAATAAATCCATTTTATCACCAAATTTGCTACTTATTCACATAATAATGATACTGTTTCCCATTCATATACCATGAGTATTTACTTCTTGCGAAGTTAACGTTAGTCTTAATGCCATAATTTTTGACGAACGAACCATGAAGCTCTCCGATTTAGCCTGGCATGTTTTTATTTGGATTGGAACAGTTCAGTATTAAGTTTCTTCATTATATTAACAACAATAGTTATGTAACCAGAATGACAATTATATCAGGCAAGAGTCGGTTGCAGAGTTAGCAAGAAGAAAGGTCATGGGTTGGAAGGGCGGAAGGAAATGGAAGCCTCGAGAGTGTTTGAGTGTTTGAAAGTGTTTGTGTTTGAAAGATGTAAAGGATGTGAATATGCCGATATCGGGTAGTTAGTTACGAAGGGTAGGGAGACGGCGGAAGGTAGACCGTTGTTGTAAGTTTAGGTGCGGATGGGACACATGATGTGTAGTGTAGGGAACGTCTACAGGGAAGTACGTTGGAAGAGCATTATATTTCGTACAGATATTGATTATTGTATGTACATAACAAATATCGTAGAACTGTAACTGGCTTCTCAGTCAAGTATACCCAGGTGTTTGAAGATGATGTATTCAGTTGTGTTCTTAAGGAAGGATTGCGAGTCCTAACAATGAAAGTGAAAAACTGAATAGACTATTTAGTTGAGATATGCTTCGTACAGAGATGAGGTCCAAATAGGGAACAAAAGTCAATAATACGAAAACCATAGGGGACAAATAATAATTTTTAGGCCTAAATATCATTAATTTCGGTGAACCTGTAATGAATGCCAAGGCTACTCAGAGCTCGGAATTTTATTAACTTGATATGAGCAGATAAGGTCAGTTTACAATCAATTGTAACACCTGAGAAGCCGATTTCAGTGTATTAGCTTGGATGGAACAGGCAGTGTTCATTCCTTGCTTTAGCAATGAAAAAATTATTGCGTTACACTCCTCAACATCGGGAGAAAGATTCCATTTCTTAAACAAGTCACTACCCGAATTGAGAACTGTTTGCAATTCATGACCATCATCAGGCGTGGAAACACGCGTTAGGTTTTGAGGTCGCCACCGCACAGTAGGAGGGAACACTAAAGGTTTTGGGGGCAAAGAATTATGTCATTGATATAGAGAACAAAGAGTAGTGGTCCAAGGATACTGCCCTGAATTATACCTGATAATACTGATAACCATGATGAGGCAGCTTCAGGGAGTATCACCTTTTGCTTTCTGCTGGAGAGGAAACTAGTTATCAATAACAAGATGGGGCCATGGATATTAAATGTTTTAGCGAGATTATGAAGAAAAAGTGTGTGATTCACAGAGTCGAATGCTTGGGACATATCTATATACGTATCCGAATCAAAAATAAGATACACTTGCTCGCCGCGAAAGCACGCTGTGTGTCGTGACCGTGGCCGATGCGGAGCAAGCTACAGTAACTGCTGACACGTCCGATAGGAAAGTTGATATGGTATCCCATCGTGTTGTGTGTGCGGAGCGGGCTGGGCTCAATGGTGCGTCAACTGGATATTCTCTCCAAACTGGAGGTGAGTGCAACGATCAGATTTCTATGGGCAAAACGGCCCAGTTGCACGTACATCCGTAGTGAAGTCACTACTGTACACGGTGAGCGCGTAATTTCTCGCCCAGGTGTTTTAAGGCACTGTAAGGAATTTGACACCGGAAGGCAGGCCCGCAATGGCCAGTACCGTGTGGATGGGATCATTAGAGACAATCGATGCATAACACTGCAAGAAATTGTCAGCATATCGAACATTCCGTATTACAATGTATTCTCCATTGTTCACCAGCAACTTGGATTTCGTAAACGGTGTCAAAGATCGCTCTCACTTCCGCTCACCGATGTTCACAAGGGTCGTTTCCAATCGCCACTGGCATTTTGCAACAGTATTCTGCGGAGGACAACGCGTTTCTGCGAAAAATCATGACACGGGATGAAACGTGTGGTCCACCACTTCACCACTGAAACAAAGAAATTATAAATTAAATGGGTGAACACCGTATCACCAACACCAAAATAGGCCAAGGTAAAACCTCCAGCTGTAAAGGCAATAGCGACAGTGTTCTTTGACATGGAGCGTGTGGTGCACGTGAAAGTTACGCCGAAAGGTACAACAATCAACTCGGCTTCGTACTGTCAAAGGTTGAACCAGTTGCATAAGGCAATTACAAACACCTCGGGGAAAGTCGAGCATCGGTCTGATTTTGTTGCACAATAACTCAACACATCACACGGCCCACCAAACGTCCGATCTGCTGCACCAATTCAAGTAGGAGGTATGGCAACACCCTCCATACAGTTCAGACTTAGCGCCATGCGATTATCATGTGTTCGGCAAGCTGAAAAAGGATCTCAGTGGAGGACGATTCCGAAATGGTGAAAGAAGCTGTCTCGAGGTTGTTACATAGCGCTGGAGGTGATTTCTACGCATCCGGAATCGAAAAGTTGTTTGACAGTTCCGAGAACTCTTTACAGTGTCTGGAGAACTATGTGGAAAAGTGAACTTATATTGTATGTTGTCATAGCCTTGTTGCCTATATGTAGGTGGTTTTATAAGAACTTGAAAGTGGAACTTAATATTTGATTCCCCCTCGTAGATTACATTTACTGATATCATGGTTCTATTCCCCATAAAATCGGTTGTTCCTGGCTTTGATAGAAAGATTTCTTATTACTTTGGGAATTTGAAAAAAATAATTCTTCGACATTTTTCAGCGATCCCCTGAAACCTACAAGAAGTTATATTTAACTAAAACGCTACTCAATTCCACTTTCCATAACATTCTGAGATTCTTTACTTTTGTTCATAAATATTTTCCTGGCGAATGACTAAGCCTTTCCAGTTTATTAGCAGTAATTGTCTGAGTTTCGTTGTGGGACTCAGGCTTTCCTTACACGTTTACAATCTGCTCTCACTCAATCATTCTCTCAAGAAGTTTTCCCATTTTCACACACAACGATGTTCCGGAACATATCTCACGTATGCCACTTAGTATTTTTCTATATCCTGATGCTGCTAAGACATTTTTTGGATTATTTCGATGTACAACTGCGTAATTTCTCTCATCTGGAGGTCACCTACGCTCACGCCTCTGCAGGCATATTTCACATTGGGGGATCATGATAAGTACCTAGGTGTTAATATAAAGAATGATCTTCAATGGGTCAATCGAATAAATTAAATAATGGGTACAGATTTCTGCACATAGTTATCAGTAGGGCCCGGATGTTTGTGCAGTTACAGGTTAGAATGCAAACTTACTGAAGCGAGTAACAAGTAGAGTCTACCTGCACGACGGTAATGCTATGAGGTTTGCATAAGCATTAGGAGTTCGGCCCATTAAAATCCCTAGAATTTATGTTACTCCCATTACATTACGTTAGAGCGGGCTAGTCGACATTTCCTACTAAGTAATTTTGTTACTAAATAATTTTGTTAGTAGGACATGTCAACTAGCCCGCTCTAACGTAATATAGTGGAGTAACATAAATTCTAAGGGTTCTAATGGGCTGAACCCTTAATGTTTATGCAAACCTCATAGCACTACCGTCGTGCGGGTGAACTCTACTTATTACTCGCTTCAGTAATTTCGCATTCTAACCTATTACTGCATAAACATCCGGGCCCTGGATATCAGTGTATTTAGGAGTTGTAGTAAGGATGTAAAGGAGAAGGCATAAAAGTCTCTGGTAAGAACCCAACTAGAGTATGGCTTCAGTGTGTGGTACACTCACCAGGATTACTTGATTCAAGAACTAGAAAAAATCCTTAGAAAAGCGTCTCAATTTGTTCCGGGCGATTTCCAAAAATAAAAAGATTAGCGTTACAAAAATATTGCAATGTTTGGGCTGGGAAGACTTAGGAGAAAGGAGATGAGCTGCTAGACTAAGTGGTATGTCCGAGCTGTCAGTGGAGAGATGGCGTGGAATGACATCAGTAGGTGAATAAGATTGAGTGGTGTCTTTAAAAGTAGGAGAGATCACAATATGAATATGAAGTTGGAATTCAAGAGCAAATTGGAGCAAATATTCTTTTATAGGAAGGGGAGTTGAGTATTGGAATAACTTACCAAGGAAGATAATCAATAAATTTAAAATTTCTTTGTAATCATGTAAGAAATATCTAGGAAAGCAACGGATAGGGAATCTGCAAACTGGGCGACTGTCCTAAATGCAGATCAATTAATTTTTACATTTCCTAAACCAAGGCTTAATTGTACATGGTTCCCTGAAACCCAGACAGAGGTCTGTGTAATCGATTTGTATGAAGAACACTCGCACATTTCTAAAAGATTACCAGAATTCAAATTCTGTTATGGTATAGTTCATAGATCTGGTTCCCCTACTCTCCCCTGTGAGCCAATGAATAGACACGAGATCTAAAATAGAATTCGCAACAGATAGAGATCGGGCCAGCTAGGAAGACATCCGGTGAGGGAAAGTGTGCGAGTGAGAAAGAAGAGCCGTGGGAGCGAGAACGCTGACTTCCCCTTCTCGCTCAGTGTTGTGGTGACGTACAGTTGATCCGAAATATTTGTTATAACTGACATGTAACACTCCGCAGATTTTCAGTTCGTGGAATTCCCTTCCGGCTGTAAATTACCAACATACTGCACCCATAAGCGAATTTGGCCTAATTTAATTCACAATTAAATTGAATATTTCATATGAGATACCACAGTGAGGCTGTGAAACTAGCAGTCACAAAGGAACTTTCTGGCGCCAGTCAGGCGGCGAGAGAATCCATGAAACTCTTCTCTAGGCACGACCAAAATTGGAAACCATCCTTGGGGTCCCTTCCAATAAATTTTATGACACCTCCTGGGAGCGGCGACTTGCTGTCCGTTCTCACGAGAACAGCACGCGTTGAAGCCTGACCTACTTGGCTAGGACAATAGGGGGCCAACGACTATAACCGCCAATTCTTGGGAGGAAGCGGATGCACCCACGTTTGGAAGGGCGCGAAAGTCTCATCCAATCAGAATATTCTAAATTTGAATGAGCCGTCATACCGGGAAAACTACAGTCAGTATCTCGCGATCTGAAGCCCGATGTGGTAGTGAAAAACAGTGTCCTGACTTCTTTATAATATTTGGTGAATTATCAGTGCCAATCTGTGGATAATTAGTGCCTAATTATTAAAATTCAACTTCACACGGAGGAGTAATTGGATCTAGAAGAAGGAGCTGTCATGGCAGGATGAGGCCATCCACCAGAAGAAAATAACACCAGTGACGCGCGCAGTCGTGTGGATTATCCTATGATCATTTCCCGCGACGCAATATCACATGTGAGTCGGACAAAATTTAGGAAGTTTTGCATAGAAATTTTGAAAACCACAACCTACGGATGTACGAGAAAGCGCTCCCGAGGACTAGATTATTACGCCACATCCCTTCCACGGAACTATTTTCCAGATGGTGGGAGGAATTTCTACAAAACCCAGCGACCACAGGGTCGAGCTCTCAGTGTTTTTGAGTTCTCAGTCAGTCGTTGTGAATTGTCAGTCGTTCTCAGTCGTTCTGAACTCTCAGTGTTTTTGCAGTGCTCAGTGTTTTGAGTCACTCTCAGTCTTCAGAGTTCTAAGTTCTTAGTTATTGTCTTGAGTACTTTAGTGTTACTTCAGTATTCTCAGTGAATTTACGTTCGACAGAGTGACAGAGTGTATCAGCAAATGCATTTAGTCAGCTGTATTTTGACTGGTAAGAAAGCGATCAGACACTTGTAGGCATTTTTAGAGAGCCTTGTATTATTTACTTGGGAGAATCGCATTTCAGAAAATGAACATTTTCACAGACTTTTACTGTAAATTCAGGGAGAGTAGGCAAGAATTACACTTCCAACTCAAATGAACTCACATTTACTAGTCGAGGGAAACAAGTCCATGTTTTTCAGCATATTTACATAAAAACATTTCTAACCAGCGGGGAGTGTTACATGTGAGATCAGTATAAAATTTTCTCCACAACATAAACTGTATTTTAGCTTGTTTCTACCATTCTACAAACTGTTTGGCAAGCGAGATGTTTACGGGGAGAAACCAGTAAAGACAGACAGGAAGGTGATTGACTTTCTTCAATGGAGGCCGCAATAGTCAACCTTGAGGAGACAGTAGGGTTAATGTACTGTAAGCTGTAGTGTAAACAGAGCTGAGGGATCGGCGAGCAGGCCAGCAGGTGTTTTTGCAGGTAGATAGCGAGGCGACCATCCTTCTACAACAGGCAGGAGTCTGCAGTGGCATGTTCTAACTTTCACTGGAGTGAGAGAAATACGAGTGTTTTATGCTAATATAAACGTGTGTCACGGCATGGCAAGAATGTGTCAAATTTGCGTGTGTAAAAAAAATCTGGAATACCACATCAGCTTGAAGATGGAATTCTAATTTCAACCATGACAGGGACCGGTGGGTGAACCGACCTGCCTCCACCATCACAGGTATGAGCATCATTATAATGTAAATAAATATGTAGGACCGTGGCAAAAATCGATGATCAAGGTAGTTTAGAGTACTAGGTAGGGTTGTAAATAATTCACAGTTTTATAATACTGATAATAATAATAATAATATAATAATAATAATAATAATAATAATAATAATAATAATAATAATGTTTATGTTGCACTTTCAGATAGGCTTATTTTGTGCACTTTGTTTAAGGAGATGTTTGTTTGCGTGTTTTATGGTTGATTTTTGTAGTATGTCACTTTGACAGTTAGGCAGCTTTGATATTTGATCTACGAGTGTAATCTCAGTTTATTATTATTCATAATGATTTTAGATCGTTGATTAGAATCATTTTTGTTTGAGTTTTGATCTTATAGACGCCGTCGCGATGATTTCAATGTTTATTTTACTATTTTGCGCATTTCAGTTTGTTCTATGTTGCGGAATCATCCTTCTGATGTCCGGTTTTGATTGTACTTATCCCGCGTATTTTGCAACGATTTTTGATAGACGCGAATATTTTGTTTCAACATTTGTGTTTTGAGAGGCAATCTCGTCATTCTTTGTTTTGATAGAAACGGTGAGCGCCATTGATGAGTCAGCTCTGTGATTTTTGTGATGTGTTGACAGTGATTGATCGAGAGATCGAGCTAGATGATTAATATCCCTGATGATCTACGTTGATGATGGAAATATGATATTGGGACCATGTCTTGAATTTTTGTAAGAAGCCGTTATGTGCACGACGGATATTTGCCCGCCGGATACGAGCGAGGCTGTATTGTGAGAATAATGAATAATAATGACGTCGAGAATCAATGAGTAAATAGAATTGTGAAATGAAGAGTTTAACCACGTGTGTTAAATGTGTTACGACATGGGTTATGATACTACAGGCAGGAGCCTGTATTTGTTTAATTAATTCCAGGGAAAGTAGATGCTCGATAATAATGCTAGCTATTGTACAATGTGAACAGAGTGACAAGTCAATGTGTTTTGAATATTATGTAGAGTCACGGATGACGTGAAGTAACAGTAATTTGTCCATCAAGGTTAAATTATATCATGTCCAGACATTGATCGTCTGAAATTGGAGATTGCCGTCAAATTCGCAATATTTCATTTTGCTACTCGCAGCGGGGTATATTTTTCTGGTGACTCCGAGTTTGTTTTGCGCATTTCTATCCTTTTAATTTCCAGTAGGCCGCGATGGTGGGACCTAGTTTGCTTATTTGTTTTCTTTTCTGTTTGTACCTTTTACCGTTTATTTGTAGGACGCAGGCGTATGTGAATTATTTATATTTGATGTGATGTAAATAGATAAGTGTAGCTAGGCTAGTTTTTTTTTTGATCTCTGTATTTTTTTGTGTCGGAGCAGTGTTTTCTCCGTTAGTTAATGTAATGATGTAAATACCATTTCAGATGTTAGGTTTATTGGATCATCGATTATGTCACAGTCGAAATGTTAGTGGTATGCTCATACCAGGCATCTAAGTAATTACCAAACTTTCTTTTAAAATCCACTACATTTTTATTTTGAAATGAAGCGATCTTTAAATAAACCAATTGTGTAAAACTGCCGCAATGAATGGTAAATAAGAGGATATCTGCCTCCATCTAGTGGTGATACCACAAATATGAATTTATAATAAAACGCAGTTAGCGGCAAAGTCAATAGAAATTTTAATGTACAAGGGTCGCTATCATTTGATAATGTTAACATCAGGCATTTGGCCTAAATTTCTGTTTATTTTAAGAAGTCCAGTCTATCACAGACATGCAAATGAAGTTTATAATTTAGATGAGTGGTTGGATACACTCAGAGTGATGTTTCGATAATTTATTTGGTTTAATCATGAGGTGTTGTATAAGACAATGGTTATGTCGAAAATGAAGTGTGATGTTCATGGTTGTTCTGTTTTCTTCGATTTATTCTTTAAGTGATACACTTGCTTAGTGCAGTCCATGATTATTTAAAATTTGGGTATTTTACCAAATGAGCAACAGGTGTTAAACATTTTAATAACTCCTACAAGTCAGTGGTTTGGTGGCATAACAGAATTTAATTTACTTTATTGTGAGTCATCTATTTTAAATTTATATTTGAGAGACATTTTCCTCCGTAATGTATTTTGTATTTCAAGAAGGTGGTCTTTCTGACCAGAGTTTAAATTGAGTCATTTTATTTAACTTGAAGACAGTGTCAACAGAGTCTGGTCTATTTTAATTAAGGTGTTTTTGACTTTCAGTCAGTTTATTTAGGCAGTTTATGATTGTCTTTGTAAGGTCGATCCTTACTCTTTAGTATTTTTTTTAGTCACTGTTATTTCATTTGTTTACATTTTTCACTAGTTCAGTTTACGTTCAATTTTCGCACTTTGCTTTTTATTTAATAAATTAGTCTTTTATTTAAATTTTTAATTCAGTCTTGGGTACCGTCATTTTAGTTAGTTTACCCCTTCTTTTCATTCCCTCACTCCTCAATCAGCGGGTGGCCTCTCCGGGGATAACGGACGGGCACGTCTGAGAAAGAAGAGTCTACATGCAGCGGTGAGTATATTTACATGTCATTTATTACAGGAGCAGCCGGCGCACAGAAGAAAGAAGAGATCACCGCAGTTGTTGCCTTTAAAAGGGCACAGGGGCCGGAGTGAGGAGTGAAAAGCGTGCCGCCCAACTTTAGGGGCTAGATTTGCTTATCCCCGGGACTTTGTACTTTACATTTTATTTATTTTGTACCCAGACTAACAGCCATGAACATAGATTTACTGAGTGTTAATAAATATGAATGCTGTGATAGTACTGTTTGACAAGTAGTGGTATTAATTATAAATGATATGTTTTGTGTAATTTTATCCAAATTTAGGATAAAATTGTTTGGTATTGGTGATTACTATGTCTTGCATGTGTTGGAAGTAGGTTGGGGAGCCTGATGGTCTCAGTCGCATTCTCTCAGCACATAAAATGTCGATTAGCCAGGAGCAGTGGGACAGGTTGATTAAAACCATTAACGATTTAAGTGTAACAACCAGTGAGTTGAAATCGAGTCAGGCCGAACTCTCGAATAAAATAGAAAGCAGCCAGGCAGAATTAGCTATTGAAATTGTAAACAAGGTAGAAAGTAGCCAGGCCGAATTAGCTGACGAACTGAAATCCAGTCAGGCTGAACTTGTAAACAAAGTAGAAAGTAGCCAAGCCGAATTAGCTAACGAATTTAAAACCACACAAGGCGAATTAAAATCCAGCCAGGTAGAGTTAGCTAACGAGTTAAAAACCACACAAGGTGAATTAAAATCCAGCCAGGTAGAGTTAGCCAATGAGTTAAAAGCCACACAAAGTGAATTGAAATCTAGTCAAGTTGAACTTGCAAATAAGATTGAGAGTAGCCAAGCCGAACTTGCGAATAAAGTAGAGGCAGTACACGGACAGGTCTTGGAAGAATTCAAGCAGTGTGAGATAAAGCTCGAGGAGAAATTCATAAAGAGCCAGGTTGAACTGAAGAAAGAGTTACGGGAAAACCAGGATAAACTCATGCAGGCGTGTAATGCAAACAGGCAGGAGACGATGGAAGAAATTAAGAAGTTAGCCGATGCACAAGCACAAATACAAGAGCAGTTAGACAGCCACAGCGCGACTGTTGAGGAAAGCATGAGGGAAACCAGGGTAATGGTGCAAGATCAAGGCACGGATTTAGCTCGAGGTATCATACTCTTGGAAGAGCGTATAGATAAAATTGAGGATGAGACTAGAAAAGAGATGAATAAAGTATGCGTACAGATTGGAGAGACCCAGGAGAAAACGAGCCACGAAATCATGACCTTAAAGTCGGAAACCCAGGATATTACAAAGAGGTTAACCGAACTGTCAGAAAAGATCGCGGAAACTGAGGGTGCGATTACACTCAGTGAGCAGTCAGTAAGACAGGAAGTTAACGAGGTCATAGAGGGAAAAATCCAGGCAATTAAGACCCAGGGTGAAAACCTCTCGACCTTGGTCAATATGCTAGTAGACAAACAAGCTGAGTCCCAGGTAGCCAGAGAAAGTAGGATACAGCCGCAGCATGAGCCGACACAGTCCGAGCCAATAACACAAATATTTAACATGGAAAAGACAATGCCCGAAAGTACGCAGAGAACTGAAGCTTCCACGCAGATCATAAACATCGTGCGTACGAGTGACGATCAGTCGAAGAAATTTAGTGGAACGTCACAAATAACCCCAAAAGTATATCTTAGGGAATTGAAACAATATTTCCAAGATATTAAAGCCCCAGAAGACAAGAAACTACGCATAGTAGAAAAATATCTGGAAGGACAGGCGAAGACCTGGTACTACGGTTTCGTAGATACTTTTAAGACGTTCGCAGATTTCGAGAAGGCTTTCCTCGAAAGGTACTGGTCCTTATCCACACAACAAGCACTCAGGATGGACTTGTACACTCGCAAGTACATGTCGACACAGCCCACACGATACTTAGACTTCTTCTTAACACAGCTCGTCAAACTTAGACAGTTAGATTCTCCGGTGTCTGACGAAGAGATCGTGCAGACAATAATCAAACAATTTCCGTCGGACGTGCAGAGAATGCTCATTACAGCGAGGGTAGATCATCCAGCTCAAGTTGAGGCTATTTTAAGGGAGCTAGACGCTACATCCTCTAATAATGTACCGCAGAGAGTGACCAGGCAAACGCAGGAACATAGGGCTTACCTAGCTAATGCCACCGGTGACAATGCACGAGGCAATGCGCAGGCAAACGGCCCGAATTCAGGCGCTGTATCGCGGCGAGATACGAACACGAGACGCCAGGAGGAAGAAATCCAACGTCCGTGGTTTAGAAAACCTAACTATCCAGACAGGCGACCGCGCTACCAGGACAGGCAGCCATACCGAAGGAGGTACCTCTCACGTGACAGAAGGCGATGGGAAGATCGAGGAAGAGACAGGCCTTACTATCGCGACCCTGAAAGGAGATGGAACGAGAGAAGGAATTACCAGCGAGATAGGAACTCGGACCCGAGGTATCAAGAGGGGCGCCGATACATCAATGAACTGAGTAACAAACAGCAGCGCGATCCGTGGAAACAGGCGATCGAATCCCAAGACATGAACCCGGATATCACAGGAGCCGAAAGCCTGGAGTTCCAGCAAACAAGAAGGAGAGGAAGCGAGGACCGCAGACCGCTCAATCCGAATGCACCGACGTACGAGGGGACCGGTGCTAGGAAAAAAAACTTCAATTTCGAATTAATAGCTCCATTGGACACTGACTCAGCCACACATTTAACCAATGAGAATGAAGAATGGGAAGTAGCAAAAGTAGATTCATGGATAGCGCAGCCTGAGGACTTGTTAAATGATGAATTCAAGCAGGAGAGCCCACAAATTTTACCTCTACCTGTGATTAAAATCAAAATTTACGGAACAAGCATTTTAGGACTTTTAGATACTGGTGCGAGTATCAGCATTATTTCGAGGACTCTGTTTAATGATTTGAAAGAGAGAATGAGCCTACCTGAGATCCCGGTCTCGACAGTAAAAATTAAAGGGATTGTGCCAGACAAGGTGACTACCTGTAAGTCCCAGACATACCTGGAGATGACAATAGGGAGCTCAACCTACAGTCATACATTCATCATAATGGCCAGGGTTAACTACAACGTAATTCTTGGAGCTGATTTTTTAAGGGAAACACATGCCGTCATTGACCTTGCAGGGGGCGTTGTGAGATTCCGAAGGAATGGAGTTCACGACAAGGTGGCAATAAATCCGGAAACTGATGAGGACGAAGCAGATAACAGTACTGACGGAGACTTCCACGATATTGTAGGAGCCGAGCATGCGGATGAACAGTTAAATATTTTGGACCATGAGGGGATTTTTACGGACATTTTTATGGTTGATACTGCAGAAGATATTGAAAATTTAATCAATGACAAGGTTGCAGAGTTTAAAGGGACGAAAGAACAGAAAGATCAATTAAGAGCCTTCTTAATTGAACATCAGGCCGTATTCGATTCCAAAGTAGGCCTCATCCCTAATTTTACATACGTTTTCAATGTTTTGGACTGGGAACCATACAAACGTAAGCCGTATCCAGTGCCAGAGAAATACCACGAGGAGGTCAAGCAAATTATCAAACAAATGGAAGAAAACGGGATCATCTCGAAGCGACCTACTCCGTACGTGAACAGCCTTGTCATAGTAAAGAAAGCCGACAATTCCCTGAGGCTGTGCCTCGATGCTCGTCAATTAAACTCCAAATTAATCCCAGAGAATGATCAAGCCATGCCTATTAAGGACGCAATTCGTCGATTTAGAGACATGGAAGTTTTCACAGGTGTGGACCTGACCAGTTCTTTTCACCATATCCTTCTGCATGATAAGTCGAAGTTACTAACAGGGTTTATGTTTGATCAACAGACCTATGTCTTTGAAAGACTCCCATTCGGAACCCGCAACTCTTCTAGCGCTCTCATACGGGCACTTGACAGGAACCTAACAGACGAAGTCAAAGCAGTTACTACTTTGTACATCGATGACATGATAATCGCAAGTAAAACCTTTGAAGAAAACCTTCAAAATTTAAGTAAACTGTTTAAAAACCTTATAGAAACTGGATTCAAGGTGAATATCAAGAAATCACACTTCTGTCAGCCGGAAATCCTATTCCTAGGACACGTGATAGACGGCAAGGGAATCCGACCAAATCCGGTCAAGTTAGAAGCGATAAGTAACTTCCCTAGACCTACCAAGGTGAAACATATCCGACAATTTCTTGGTATGTGTCAATTCTTTAGAGAACACTGTAAAAATTTCACCGAAGTCGTAGCACCACTACAAGACCTGCTCTGTAAGAATAACAGATTGAAATGGACACAAGAAGCAGAGACAGCGTTCACATGTACTAAAGAACTGTTAGCCAGGAGCATACAATTAGCGTATCCTGATTTTAACAGACCATTTATCCTTCAGACAGACGCATCTAAAGTGGGCGTAGGTGCAGTCTTATTCCAGGAACAGGACAATGAATGTAAAACCAAGGACAATTTAGGCTTTTATAGTAGAAAACTGAGGTCACACGGACGGAACTACACAACTACAGAGCTGGAAATGCTAGCTATAGTCCAAGCCCTACAGCACTGGCGGAAAGTTATTTATGGATTTCCAATCGTCATAAGAACCGACCATAAAGCTTTAACGTTCATGTTAAAATCAGCTGTTTCATCTGACAGAATTACTAGATGGTCACTGTTCGTGCAGCAATTTAATTTCACCATTGAACACTGTACCGGCAAGGCAAGCATTCTAGCAGACGCCTTAAGCAGGAACCCAAATAAACGTGAAGAGCAGGTAAATTATGTGGACTTAACCCAGGAAGACCGAGATGTACTACTCCGACTGAGCCAGTTACCAACCTTTCAACAGGCTGATCCATCCTTACAGCCGATTATCCAGTATTTCCAGGGAACAATTCAACAAGGGGACCCTCGTTATGACGAAATTCACAAGGCCGCACAAGAATACAGGTGGTTAAATAATCAATTGTTAAAATACGCAGATAAGGATCATACTAAATTAAAGATTGTAGTCCCGAAGGAATTACAGGAAGAGCTAATATGGCATGTACACCGTGTTATTGGGCACGGAGGTATTGATAAGACCGTTGCCACAATTCAGGAAACTTTCATCTGGAAAGACCTAAGGAAAACTGTCAGGGATGCAATAGTTACATGCGACACTTGCCAGCGTGTCAAGGCGAACTCCTACCTTTTAAAACAGAAGCCAATTCCCATTCTACCGTCAAAGCCCCGTGAGTTATTCGCGATGGATATTTATGGAAAAATCCCGAAATCACGGAGAGGCAATCAGTTCATATTAGTCACCATGGATGTATTTTCCAAGTTTACAAACCTTTCTCCAATGCAAAAGGCCAATACTAGGTCAGTTTTAAGATGCATTAACAGGGAAATAATTCCGGCCATGGGAAAACCGGAGAAATTATTAACAGATCACGGAACCCAGTTCACCTCCGCAGAGTTCAAAACAGGTTTAAGGCAATTAGGAATACAGCATGTTCTGAGTTCAACACGTCACCCAGAGTCGAACCCGGCAGAAAGAGTAATGAAAGTCATCGCAAAATTCAGCAGAATTTATATCCCAGAACAACATTGGCGATGGGTCGATATTCTCCCATTGATCACTGACTGCATAAACAATACTGTCCATGAAGCAACAGCGAAAATCCCAGCCACAGTGCATAATGGCTTACAACCGGCCAGGCCGTGGTGTCCAGTCGTCAATTGTCCGCCTGAACCCCTATTATCTCCGGAACTATGTACACAACAGGTACGGGAGCACTTAAGAGAGCAAGCTGACCGCAGGCTGAGAAGAGTCCGAAGAAAAAAATATCACAAGCCATTGAGGGTAGGTGAAATGGTATTGATCCGTAGACCAGCCATCTCCGATCCTGAAAAGAAGTATTACGCAAAATTCGCACCATTGTACATCGGTCCTTACAGCATTGTCCAAGATATGCAAAACAATGCATATAAAATTAGAAGTTTAGATGGAGAAAATGAAATGATTATGAATGCAGCCAATCTTAGAACCTACAGAATAGCACCAGGCGCAGCTCAAGTGAATCTCGTGGAAAAACCAAGGAGCTCAAACGCAGGAGAAGACGCAAGTTCCGGCACGGAAGAAGAAGATGATGATGATGACCCGTGTACCGAAGCAGAAGAAGAAGATGACCAGGAAACCCTATCAACGAACCCAGGAGACGACAGTCATTTCGAGATTGAGACAGGTCAACAGGCAGAAGAGAATTGTCCGGAATGCGAACAGAACTCAGCCGAGATACTAGCAGTCATGAAACAGATTGCAGATGACCTCGAGAAAGAGAACAAACTTTTAGAGAGAGAAATCAGAGAAAAACTCAGACATAAGCAGAGGTATACTTCATAGCCAGGAGTATACATTCGCTTATGGCTGCAAGTATGTCTAGAATATCAGTGGTTGAATTGAGAAATCTTCCACTATCGCGTAAGATTTCTAACGGCGTAAGGGGGCATTGCACCCATAAGCGAATTTGGCCTAATTTAATTCACAATTAAATTGAATATTTCATATGAGATACCACAGTGAGGCTGTGAAACTAGCAGTCACAAAGGAACTTTCTGGCGCCAGTCAGGCGGCGAGAGAATCCATGAAACTCTTCTCTAGGCACGACCAAAATTGGAAACCATCCTTGGGGTCCCTTCCAATAAATTTTATGACACCTCCTGGGAGCGGCGACTTGCTGTCCGTTCTCACGAGAACAGCACGCGTTGAAGCCTGACCTACTTGGCTAGGACAATAGGGGGCCAACGACTATAACCGCCAATTCTTGGGAGGAAGCGGATGCACCCACGTTTGGAAGGGCGCGAAAGTCTCAGCCAATCAGAATATTCTAAATTTGAATGAGCCGTCATACCGGGAAAACTACAGTCAGTATCTCGCGATCTGAAGCCCGATGTGGTAGTGAAAAACAGTGTCCTGACTTCTTTATAATATTTGGTGAATTATCAGTGCCAATCTGTGGATAATTAGTGCCTAATTATTAAAATTCAACTTCACACGGAGGAGTAATTGGATCTAGGAGAAGGAGCTGTCATGGCAGGATGAGGCCATCCACCAGAAGAAAATAACACCAGTGACGCGCGCAGTCGTGTGGATTATCCTATGATCATTTCCCGCGACGCAATATCACATGTGAGTCGGACAAAATTTAGGAAGTTTTGCATAGAAATTTTGAAAACCACAACCTACGGATGTACGAGAAAGCGCTCCCGAGGACTAGATTATTACGCCACATCCCTTCCACGGAACTATTTTCCAGATGGTGGGAGGAATTTCTACAAAACCCAGCGACCACAGGGTCGAGCTCTCAGTGTTTTTGAGTTCTCAGTCAGTCGTTGTGAATTGTCAGTCGTTCTCAGTCGTTCTGAACTCTCAGTGTTTTTGCAGTGCTCAGTGTTTTGAGTCACTCTCAGTCTTCAGAGTTCTAAGTTCTTAGTTATTGTCTTGAGTACTTTAGTGTTACTTCAGTATTCTCAGTGAATTTACGTTCGACAGAGTGACAGAGTGTATCAGCAAATGCATTTAGTCAGCTGTATTTTGACTGGTAAGAAAGCGATCAGACACTTGTAGGCATTTTTAGAGAGCCTTGTATTATTTACTTGGGAGAATCGCATTTCAGAAAATGAACATTTTCACAGACTTTTACTGTAAATTCAGGGAGAGTAGGCAAGAATTACACTTCCAACTCAAATGAACTCACATTTACTAGTCGAGGGAAACAAGTCCATGTTTTTCAGCATATTTACATAAAAACATTTCTAACCAGCGGGGAGTGTTACATGTGAGATCAGTATAAAATTTTCTCCACAACATAAACTGTATTTTAGCTTGTTTCTACCATTCTACAAACTGTTTGGCAAGCGAGATGTTTACGGGGAGAAACCAGTAAAGACAGACAGGAAGGTGATTGACTTTCTTCAATGGAGGCCGCAATAGTCAACCTTGAGGAGACAGTAGGGTTAATGTACTGTAAGCTGTAGTGTAAACAGAGCTGAGGGATCGGCGAGCAGGCCAGCAGGTGTTTTTGCAGGTAGATAGCGAGGCGACCATCCTTCTACAACAGGCAGGAGTCTGCAGTGGCATGTTCTAACTTTCACTGGAGTGAGAGAAATACGAGTGTTTTATGCTAATATAAACGTGTGTCACGGCATGGCAAGAATGTGTCAAATTTGCGTGTGTAAAAAAAATCTGGAATACCACATCAGCTTGAAGATGGAATTCTAATTTCAACCATGACAGGGACCGGTGGGTGAACCGACCTGCCTCCACCATCACAGGTATGAGCATCATTATAATGTAAATAAATATGTAGGACCGTGGCAAAAATCGATGATCAAGGTAGTTTAGAGTACTAGGTAGGGTTGTAAATAATTCACAGTTTTATAATACTGATAATAATAATAATAATATAATAATAATAATAATAATAATAATAATAATAATAATAATAATAATGTTTATGTTGCACTTTCAGATAGGCTTATTTTGTGCACTTTGTTTAAGGAGATGTTTGTTTGCGTGTTTTATGGTTGATTTTTGTAGTATGTCACTTTGACAGTTAGGCAGCTTTGATATTTGATCTACGAGTGTAATCTCAGTTTATTATTATTCATAATGATTTTAGATCGTTGATTAGAATCATTTTTGTTTGAGTTTTGATCTTATAGACGCCGTCGCGATGATTTCAATGTTTATTTTACTATTTTGCGCATTTCAGTTTGTTCTATGTTGCGGAATCATCCTTCTGATGTCCGGTTTTGATTGTACTTATCCCGCGTATTTTGCAACGATTTTTGATAGACGCGAATATTTTGTTTCAACATTTGTGTTTTGAGAGGCAATCTCGTCATTCTTTGTTTTGATAGAAACGGTGAGCGCCATTGATGAGTCAGCTCTGTGATTTTTGTGATGTGTTGACAGTGATTGATCGAGAGATCGAGCTAGATGATTAATATCCCTGATGATCTACGTTGATGATGGAAATATGATATTGGGACCATGTCTTGAATTTTTGTAAGAAGCCGTTATGTGCACGACGGATATTTGCCCGCCGGATACGAGCGAGGCTGTATTGTGAGAATAATGAATAATAATGACGTCGAGAATCAATGAGTAAATAGAATTGTGAAATGAAGAGTTTAACCACGTGTGTTAAATGTGTTACGACATGGGTTATGATACTACAGGCAGGAGCCTGTATTTGTTTAATTAATTCCAGGGAAAGTAGATGCTCGATAATAATGCTAGCTATTGTACAATGTGAACAGAGTGACAAGTCAATGTGTTTTGAATATTATGTAGAGTCACGGATGACGTGAAGTAACAGTAATTTGTCCATCAAGGTTAAATTATATCATGTCCAGACATTGATCGTCTGAAATTGGAGATTGCCGTCAAATTCGCAATATTTCATTTTGCTACTCGCAGCGGGGTATATTTTTCTGGTGACTCCGAGTTTGTTTTGCGCATTTCTATCCTTTTAATTTCCAGTAGGCCGCGATGGTGGGACCTAGTTTGCTTATTTGTTTTCTTTTCTGTTTGTACCTTTTACCGTTTATTTGTAGGACGCAGGCGTATGTGAATTATTTATATTTGATGTGATGTAAATAGATAAGTGTAGCTAGGCTAGTTTTTTTTTATCTCTGTATTTTTTTGTGTCGGAGCAGTGTTTTCTCCGTTAGTTAATGTAATGATGTAAATACCATTTCAGATGTTAGGTTTATTGGATCATCGATTATGTCACAGTCGAAATGTTAGTGGTATGCTCATACCAGGCATCTAAGTAATTACCAAACTTTCTTTTAAAATCCACTACATTTTTATTTTGAAATGAAGCGATCTTTAAATAAACCAATTGTGTAAAACTGCCGCAATGAATGGTAAATAAGAGGATATCTGCCTCCATCTAGTGGTGATACCACAAATATGAATTTATAATAAAACGCAGTTAGCGGCAAAGTCAATAGAAATTTTAATGTACAAGGGTCGCTATCATTTGATAATGTTAACATCAGGCATTTGGCCTAAATTTCTGTTTATTTTAAGAAGTCCAGTCTATCACAGACATGCAAATGAAGTTTATAATTTAGATGAGTGGTTGGATACACTCAGAGTGATGTTTCGATAATTTATTTGGTTTAATCATGAGGTGTTGTATAAGACAATGGTTATGTCGAAAATGAAGTGTGATGTTCATGGTTGTTCTGTTTTCTTCGATTTATTCTTTAAGTGATACACTTGCTTAGTGCAGTCCATGATTATTTAAAATTTGGGTATTTTACCAAATGAGCAACAGGTGTTAAACATTTTAATAACTCCTATAAGTCAGTGGTTTGGTGGCATAACAGAATTTAATTTACTTTATTGTGAGTCATCTATTTTAAATTTATATTTGAGAGACATTTTCCTCCGTAATGTATTTTGTATTTCAAGAAGGTGGTCTTTCTGACCAGAGTTTAAATTGAGTCATTTTATTTAACTTGAAGACAGTGTCAACAGAGTCTGGTCTATTTTAATTAAGGTGTTTTTGACTTTCAGTCAGTTTATTTAGGCAGTTTATGATTGTCTTTGTAAGGTCGATCCTTACTCTTTAGTATTTTTTTTTAGTCACTGTTATTTCATTTGTTTACATTTTTCACTAGTTCAGTTTACGTTCAATTTTCGCACTTTGCTTTTTATTTAATAAATTAGTCTTTTATTTAAATTTTTAATTCAGTCTTGGGTACCGTCATTTTAGTTAGTTTACCCCTTCTTTTCATTCCCTCACTCCTCAATCAGCGGGTGGCCTCTCCGGGGATAACGGACGGACACGTCTGAGAAAGAAGAGTCTACATGCAGCGGTGAGTATATTTACATGTTATTTATTACAGGAGCAGCCGGCGCACAGAAGAAAGAAGAGATCACCGCAGTTGTTGCCTTTAAAAGGGCACAATACCAAGCCGAAATGAATGCATTTAGAAGTGTTACAGATGACAGATAGATTGAAGGAGTTACAACATAATTTAACCTCTTATTACAGTAGCTGTCAAAATCGCAAATGTTGGGGCTGTACCTTAATTAAGGCCACGGCCGCTTCCTTCCCACTCCTAGGCCCTTTCCCGTCCCATCGTCGCCATAAGACCTATCTGTGTCGGTGCGACGTAAAACAACTAGCAAAAAAAACTGAAAAAGGCATGGTTACAGAAAATTCACTATTCGGTTGTACAGCTAAAGTAATAACTAAAGAAAAAACGTTCCAAAATAAATGTACATTAAAAGCCAAATCTATTATCTCGGAAGACGAGAAGAAATGAAGATCAGAAAGAATGAAAAAGTACTGTACCATTACGTTACATTAGCGGCCGTAAATGTCATGGAAACAGTGGACAAATATGGCGCACAATAGCTTCAGGTAATGTGCAAATACACAGAGTAGAGATCTAGTAAATCGATATCGTCCGGCCGCAAGGAAAAGGAATCTCAAGATTAAATAATGATGGACTAAAAAAATTTGAATGGAACCGATTCTTGACTACTTTGAGAAGAAAAAAGTTACGAGTTGAAGAGGAGCAGCACGACTTACGGAAGGATATAAAAGGGTCAACGCAACGTTAAATACTAAAGTATTAATATACAAACAGCAGTGGGGGTTATATCTGCAAAAATATCGGCAGAAAAGGCGTAGATTTGAAGGAAAATATTTGTTACTGTAACACCTAAACTCAGAAGAGAAAGGAAACTACAGCTGAGTCATACATTGCCGAAATTAGTATAATAGCGGCAAATCCTTGTTAAGGAAGGCATAATTTATTGTTTCCAGGAGGGAAACAATATCTGTTTAAGCGAAAGAAATAGCAAAAAGTAGGCCGAATTAGAGAAATCTCTCAATTTAAAAAAGAATATTTTCGACCAATACGAGATTCTGAAGACAAATATTTCGTATTGAGTAGCCTACTATTCACCAGTATAATATGAATTCTACTATGTATTTGTTATTTTATGATTTCATGAGAACTGGTGACAAGATGGAGTCAGCTTAAACAGATGGAAATGGTCGCTCAAGATGAAATAGCTCAAGCCAAGATCTCCAGCCGGAGCCGCAGATGACGTAATCTTTGGACTGCAGGGGCTGCCTACTCCAAGATGCCCTAGACCAGGAGAGATCCAGCAGCAAAATCCCGTTACTAGATAAGTATTATGAGTTGCATCGTAATGAATTTGAAATCAATTGATGAAAAATATTTATATGTGTGCAGGAGTGCTAGAAGTAAGAGATTTAGTGCCAATGAACGGATATTAGAGTATAAATGCCAATTGTTAGCCGATTATGTGTGCCAATTTCTGCAATATAACTATGGTGCTAATGTAATAATTTTAAGGTTAATGGAAACTAGATCGGATTGAGTATTCGTGCATGTTTAGTGCCAATCCATACGTGTAGACCGTGAAACGTTTAACCAGTTGTGGTTGTAGAAAATGCAGGCGAGATACGAGACGTAACCTAAAACTTCAGGTCAATATGTGTTGCAATCATGGACCGTACGATAATTGTATTGTAAGGAAATGTTTGAAATATTACGAAGTTGCAGTGTATAAGAGAATAATCAGGTTATTAAGTATTGCTACCGTAACACAGAGGTTATTTAAGTGGAATTGAATGAATATATTTTTAAATATGGAGGTATATATATATATGAAGGAAATGGAATGTTAATGTGGCAAGTTGTAATTAGAGTGAGGAGATATGTTTCTGTTCGTTGCTAGAGAATGGGATAGATGAATGAATTGCGAATTCCTGTGTTACGTATTATATTTATATTTGGATTAGCACTGCAAGTGAAGGATTTAGGCCATGTTAAGTTGAATGTATGTCTTGAGCCAAGCATAATGTGTCTCGTAGTAACTTTTAGCGGAAGATATTGATAGGTTACGTGTTTGTTATACATTACGTAATATAAATATTCAAGAATAGAATGGAGTTTCACATATCTATATATTTGAAGGTCAGCGCGTCAACGCTAGTATGAAGAACGGTTTTCTTTGACAGAATCTTGGCACAGCGAAGAGATATTTGAGAATAAGTAAATATATTGGCATATGATTAGGAATTCATGGCACGATTTTCGCAGGTTAGACTGACGTACTATCATATATATGGCACTCTGTAGTAAGATTATTTGATTTATTTTGTACATACGGTGATGTACAGTTTTAATTTATTCATTTTTCGGTTATGATAAGAATGTTAATACTGCATAGGAGTTTTGAACCCAGATTTGAACATGGTAATGCTTATCTCGTAACGTGATGAGTCACAAGTGAAAATCCAAACAAGAATCCAAACGTGTATCCAAGTAAATTTTGTCAAACAGACCGAAATGAAAGATGAAACCTAAATGATGCCCCAAAGAAAATCCCAAACAATGTTAAAAGGAAGATATTCCACTCCTCCTTGGATTAATAAAGTTTTGGTCCTTATTCCTCCCCTTGTATCAATTTAAACATGGAAGATATGGTATATTTTTGAAACTTAACGAAAATGTAAGCAAATATGATGATAATTTAAAGATTTTTCAAATATGTTTATCTCGGAAGTCAAGCATTTGAGAATGATATTTGTAATTTCACACGATTCTCCTTTCTTTATTGCCGATGGATGCATATTATTCAATTTTATAATACATTAGCATGCTAATAAACTAGATATAGTTTTGATTTTGCGTTTATTTTCCTTAAGTAACTTATAGTACATTGTAGTATGATAATATACGGATCTATTGAATTAATTTATGCTAAATACTAGGTGATGATCAGATAAATTCCTTGACGTATGGATGCGGAATGACTGGTTGAACGGACAGATACTCTTCAACGGAATGTACGATTTGTCTAAAGCATATGGGAATATAATGAAGCGAATTTACCCTGAGAAACGAATATGCACCATGTTGTTGTAGCTCGTGTTCATAAATGGTATCTCAGTTCAGAGTCTAGGTATGATTTTCGACCCGATGCTTTGAATTTTGTAGCCGGAGCGATATTTAAACAGGTGTATATTCAGTTAATGCTCCAACGCGGCGTAATAGAGGAAGTCACCGCGGGAACATTAATAGACGAAAGGTGCAGTACTGGGCACTAAAAAAAGAACAACACACAGAGAAAGAATTGATTCAACATACCCCAAAGAGGGTGAAACGAAATAATAATAATAATAATAATAATAATAATAATAATAATAATAATAATAATAATAATAATCTATATATTAAAAAAATTATGAAAACTAAAGTCTGTCAGTCCGGCCATTCTATCGGGTCGATTTCCTTCATTTTTTAACTGAAAGGTATTCATGCACAGATTTGTCATCAGGTACTATAAATCACTTAACTTCCGCCTTCCTCAAATTATTTCATTTTTCAATTTTTTGTCTCTTTGAAGCGATCATATCTTTGGTTCTAATTAAGGTACGGAGTTCGTTTTGGCCCAAGAACACTCAGTGGATCAACCTCTTTCATTTCAGCTCTTAATTATTCAAATTAGTTTAATCTGAGGAAAGTTATGAGTGCACATTCAATTTGACGTCTCATTTCTTCAACATTTGTTCTCAGGTACAGAAACAACATCGAAGAATTCGCTTGAGACTAGTATTGGGTCCTTTGGACTTTAAGTCCTTACCTAACATTGCACGAATTTTTGAACCTGTAGGTAAACATTTTTTCATCTAAATAAAAATTGCTAACAATACGACGTACGGCACCTTTGTCAAAGTCATCCAATCCAGTAATATTCTTTGTGCGCATTCTATTTTTGTTTGGTGTTTCAAACAGACTATCCATAGGTTTTCCTAATTCTTTCATTTTTCATCTCTTAATCCGTACCAAAGAACTTTCTGACGCTCCAACAGCTGCAGCTTCTTTCCTGCACTTTTTTACAATATATGAAGAACTTTTCTTCCATTGCCTCCCTTTCCACAAAGTCTATAACGTTCAAGATTGCTGCACGAGTCTGACTCTTTAGCACCTTACGATGCACACTATTTAACGCCTTCCATACACTCCCAGATAGGCCTAACGTACACCACCACTAACCACAGTTACTACACAACGGGAAATTAGAAAGCGAGCACGGCAGCTGAGTGTAAACTTATGCACTGAACTGTCCTTGTATCAGGAGCTCTGTTAGGAGGGGATTCGCTACGCGAGACAGTCCAAAGTGCGCATGCGCTCCCAGATGTGTTCCTAGCTGGCCCGATCTCTAATACCACACTAGCACAGATGTCAAAGAAACGCTTCCCGTTCCCATTAAGATCCACATCTTCTCCAAAATTTACCCAGCACCTTCTAATATTCTACACTTTGATTTCCACATGTCGCATTGCAGTCGTCCATTATGACTGTCCTATCCATGCTGTTGATTCTGATTTCAATATAAATGAGTACTTCTTATGATTTGTCTATCTCGTCCTCATTTTCATCCTCATATATTAAAGAAGCTGAAACAATTCTCTTACTATTTCCCCCAACTGACGGATCAGAGCGTGCTCCATAAAAATTGTGGGTAGATGCCCACACAGAACCAATGATAATCTCTCCCCTAGAGGTTAATGACTTGTCATAACCGCCTGACGACAAGGAGGGCAAGACCACGACTCAGAATATGTCCGAAGTGGGCAGTCTCATTCGACAGCCACTGGTACCCCCGACTCTCAGTTCACTCAATAGGCCAAGCAGTCATTGGCTCTGGTTCATTCCTAGTAAGTGACTACAGTAACCCACACTATAAACAACATTAACTTAAATGAAACATTCCCCAAAAAGTGTGTATACAACGACTTATTCACCATTTATTATCGTCTAACGCAATCGAGCAGATTCTGACTTACCTGAAACATTAATCCACGGTCCAGAAGAACTCTCACGATGTACTCCAATCCATGGATCACATCCACACCACCCGTAGACAGCGTCAAGCTCTTCCTGAGACTCCAGAAGCAGCATATGCGTACCTTCCTTCCGACAAGCCTCGACCCCATTTTCCCACTTCATTGTGTTGGGAAGTTTCTTGTAATATCCAAAACCAGGAAGATGATGGTAGCCCGGGAGCGGCAGAACTATTACCAGAGAGAAAGTACATGAAGGCTTGGGTGGTGGAACAGACACGGAACTCATGTGAAAAGGCGGTAATTGCTGGGCCAACCTCCTGGTAACATGAAAGCATACTGTCACGTGACTTATTGAGGTCTTCCTCCATATTACCAGCAATCGGTGGTACACCACCATCCGTCTTATTACTACCAGAACCCGATATACACAGGTTTACCTTACCAGATAGAAAGAAATTACAGAGCACAGGAAGTCAGCGGATTTTCGGGAATCGGTTTATAACCTGAGAGAAAATAGATCCCCAATTCGATTGTAAAAATTAAAGGCACGTGCGTGTATACGTTTAAGCTGATTAACAGGAGGCTCACCAATTTCTGGAAAAATAATTACTGGGTGAGCTCCGCAATACTTGATTCGAACAAGGACAGCAAATCCCCAACTATTTTTACCAAAAATTCAGGAAACGTACTGGTCTATTCAAGACCTCCTTATGACTGGGTACATCAGCATAAAACTTCCACCTTCCTAATTAGAATTTCATAAAAAAGAAAGCTCCTTCTTATGGAGTTACCGGGGAGCCTTGTGCTAGCGATGGTCTGAAATGTTGAAAAATTGAAAACATCAAACTTCTCAGAGTTCGAATTCCAAAATACGTCAAAGTGGTCAAACGGTGCTTTGTCTGGGCCTATTTAAACACGGTGTGATTCCAATTGTTAACAATTACAAGGGAAGTAGAGGGATAAACAGCTATGCCTATGCTACTGGAAAAATGGCCGTGCAAAGTACTTTAAATTTTGGTTCTGGTATGTATTTTCCTTTAAAAACAACAAGAATAAAAATTGGAAAGGAATTTTCAGTAGGAAGCTTTAGAGCAGGCTAGGCCAACTGGCTGGCGTGTGATGTAAGAGAGACCGTGTGACGTCGGAGAGACCATGTGACGTAAGAGCGCAGAAGGTGGGGAGCCGCTGTCGTAGACTGGAGACGAAGAGACAGCCTCGCTTTGTAGTAAACACGTGAAGTGCCATACATGCTGGTGGCTACGGCTTTTATAGACACATTTCACAACAAGCCACACAAATCCTTCTTATTTAAAAATGTATCTCTTAGTTCTCTATCTCACTGTAATTCTAATAACTCTAACAGTAGGTCTAGATCAACGTTATCTACAACTGAAAATGGCGTGGTTAAAAGTTTGTATCACGCTGCAAATTATGATCAGTATCAAGGCGAGGAAAGGGTACGTGTAATTACAGAACTAAAAGGTAAAATAAATAACCTTGTCGAGCATTCGATCAGTGAGTCAGCAGTTCGATTGAGTTATAAAATTTCATATTTCATTACAAATAAACTTACACCGTTCAGTGGTGGTGAATTCGTAAAGGAATGTTTAATTCTAGCAGGTGAGGAGTTTTGTCTAAATATCATTCAAGAGTTCGAAGCTACCAGCTTGTCCGTGCACACAGTGTCGACAAAAATTCAAGACCTATTTGATGATGTCCACCTACAATTATCAGAACTGACAAAAAGCTTCCGGGCATACTCCTTAGCTATTGACGATGGCACAGATATTTCTGACACGGCCCAGCTAGCCGTTTTCATACGAGGGGTTGACAAAAACTTAACAATTTGGGAGGAAATACTGGATTTAGTGCCTATGAAAGGCATCGACATTCTCAACTGCATTGTAAGTGTTGTTCAAAATGCTTCTTTTGCCATGGAACAAACTAGTTTCAATAGCAACAGATGGTGCACCTTCTATGGTAGGGCGCAATTCTGGAGTAGTTGGTCTCATAATATTAAAACGAAAGGTTTCCCCGATTGCATAGGTTTGCAGCGGGAATGTTGAGTATATTAGGTTCCACGTATGCCTGTGAACGAATCTTTTCTATTTTAAATCAACAAAACCAAAATATTGAAGTCAGTTGTCAGATCACGATTTGAAGAGTGGACTCTGTTATGGAGGGTAAGAGAAGTAGAGGGAGACCAAGACGACGATGGTTAGACTCGGTTTCTAACGATTTAAAGATAAGAGGTTTAGAACTAAATGAGGCCACAACACTAGTTGCAAATCGAGGATTGTGGCGACGTTTAGTAAATTCTCAGAGGCTTGCAGACTGAACGCTGAAAGGCATAACAGTCTATAATGATAATGTATGTAATGTATGTATCAGTTCCGAACATTCACCGGAAAAATTTAGTTTAGTTTGTATATGTAGAAATAAAATTGCTTTATAACCTTTATATTAATTCATAACAAAGTTACGTTACAATAAATTATGTGGAGAGAAATATGTACTACACATACCGCATTGTACTACCTGCAGCCCTTGGGCCTCCCTCTACGAATTAAGTTGCATATCCCCTCGCCCCTCTAGCCTTCACTTCACAGTTAGAGTACTAAGTACTTCGTTTCGCTGCCCGAGCAGAGTGTGTGACGTGTTACCTGACATCACACGTACTCGCAGTTGGCTGACCCTGCTTTAGAGCGTAATCATATACCGGGGAGAAGGCGCTCCCATTTTACAACCCAATACCTGCTGGTCACAAAAATATCTTACACAATAAGGAAGGTTAAGCTTTCAATAATAAATTTCCCTTCAGTGAAATATCGAAAAATTAGATTCCACTTACAATGACCTCATGTGCTTAGAGTTCACATCATGTAGATATAAAGACATATGAACAGAAGCCCATAATACACGGCCAAAAATGGCAGAGAAAAAACTAAAGAAAAGCCTGGGATGCCGTACCCACTCAATCAGTTCCATACCATGTCTTGCCATAAAACCTAATGGGGCAAAAATCCCGGTTACTAGTTCGTTGGTGACAAAGACAGTAAGGAGAAAAGAAGATAGAATATTTAGGAATTTAGGAAAGCTTAGTCAACAGAAGGAAAAATGAACGTGGTGAAGAGGGACCAAATTCGTACCACCGTAAAACTTTACATGATACCCACTAGCGTGTGCTACACTTCATCCACAGATTGTCCATTAACCCACATATTACAACGCTAACTTAATTAGAAAACCTACATTTAAAATTAAGGTAAGCGTTGCTCACCCTAACTGTTCTACACTAGGGAGGAACGCCGGTATCTTGCCATCGCCACTTGCAAATAAGTTCACTTGTTAGAGGAAAATCTTGCCGCCTACCTTGAATGCTGTCCCTGCTTGCCCGCATCCACCTTTGAGAAGAACCTTACGTGTTGCTGCCTGACCACGATCAGGACAGATCCGTAAGGTCCTAGTTTGACAGTATTTATAGGGGCGATCTGGGCGATAATTGGTTGGTTTAATTTAAGCTGATAGTACTGGCAATTTAGAAACAGATGAATTAAGGTATCGAATAATCAGTACATATTTCAAGCCCATAGGTGGCACTCCAAAATTAAGATAGTGACATCTGTTTACAAATTAGAAAATGAAGTGATTTTCATTATGTTCCGAAAATCTCCGGCGGCCTGTCTGCATGAAAAATCATCTTTACTATTATGTCATAAAAGGCTTGTAAGAGGGAAACAACCAAAGAATATGGACTTGCTCTCTCCTGTTCCTAGTCCTAAGACATAATATCCATTATACTATGCTTTTAGCTGCAGCGCGGAAGCTTACAAAGGAAGAGCCCATTGCAAGAATGATGGATGTCACTAAGACACACGTCTTCAGGGAATGATTTTCTGAAAACAGATATTCATTACTGCAACAAGAGGCACTTCAGTGATCAAATAAGCCACTGACTTATTTCATGCATTATTAGTGAATACATACACAAGAGAACGAACAAATCCAACTAGAAGAAACATTATGAAATTTATATACATATTTAGGAATACCAGATCATGTGACCTTCTTATTATTAATGTGTGGTGTGGCTGCACAATATGTGTCGCTTAGTGGCCAGGCATTGAATCAGTGTAAACACGTAATCATGGCTAATATCAGCACAAGACCGGGTCGCTCCGTTATTCATTATAACCTTGATAAAAGGGCACACAAACAAGAATGTAGCACTATACGATACTGACAGCCTCATGATGGCATTATTTTTATGTAAATATAATCCATTATATCTGGCCTATAAGACGTTAAAGATATTAATCTTTCATCAATATTTATCTTAGCATGCTCGTAATCTTGGGATTATTTCACCACGTTACTTTGGTGCTGCACCGTATAAAATTTCAAGTTGGTTTTAGGATATTTACACCAAGAACAGACATATCAATCTATATGGATCATACTGAAAATATTATAATTAAGATGAGTGTATTTTAGAAATACGCTTTTTAATTATGTAACAACACGTGATGATCGAGTATAATTTGGTCTTGTGTGCTAAATGTAAGGATGTTGGCAGGCATTTTTGATATCGCTGATGGAGAGAATGGTGGAATTATCTCGAAACAAGCATGATCCAAATAATAAATAATGTATAACAACTATGATTTTTATGAATATTGACAGGGTGGTACAAGTAAAAATCCACTGTTTTTTAACTTGACTCCTACCTGTTGGTGCTACAGTAGTGCTGATTGTCTCTTGCTCCTCGGGTTGTCCGCTGCTGCTCAGTGTCTTCAGGATGACAGCGCTGCTGTCACCACACTTCTGGGAGAACAGTTCCACGGCCAGGGAAACGCTATCTTTGTATGACACATGAGATTGTAGCTCGGCCTAGAATAGAGATAAAGAAGAAAGCCCTGTAACTATTTTTTTGCTAGTTGCTTTACGTCGCACCGACACAGATAGGTCTTATGGCGACGATGGGATGGGAAAGGCCTAGGAGTTGGAAGGAAGCGGCCGTGGCCTTAATTAAGGTACAGCCCCAGCATTTGCCTGGTGTGAAAATGGGAAACCACGGAAAACCATCTTCAGGGCTGCCGATAGTGGGATTCGAACCTACTGTCTCCCGGATGCAAGCTCACAGCCACGCGCCTGTGACTATTATTACATGAGATAACAACTGGTGATGAAATAGTCTATCCAGGTTAAGTAAAGTCGCGACGAGTTGTTTGTTAACGGTCTGGAGGGGAAGGTGGTGGTGGTGGTGGTGGTGGTGGTGGTGGTGGTGATTATCGTTTCAAGAGGAGGTACAACTAGACAACCATAGCCAGAGCTCTGCACGGATGCGGATATCCGAGGATTAACACGAAGTTAGTATCTTGGTGGATACAAACTCTATGGCTGTGCCGATAATTTTGCGAATAATTTCTAAACAATGACGCTTATTGGTTTTCAGTCAGGTATATTCTTATTTTTGCTTGTGGTTAGGCGATACTTGAAAATGGTACGGGAGGATTGTGATATATAAAGAGCTTTAGACCATAAAGTCGTAAATCTGACCTAAGGCTAACTCTCTCCTGCCCGGGATTATTGGAAGAAAGGAACAAAGGTCAATACGTCGGTAGTTGTAGCAATAAAAATTTCCTCATAAACCTGTCACTGTAGGGGGTTTGGTGCCAGGCCTATTGTATTATGTTAACAGTTCTATCCGTTTCAATATATTTGGTGTAATACACTGTAGTTGAATATTTACAACATCCGCGCATAAACATTTTTCGCGTGCGGATGAGGGTGTGGATATTATTTTGTAAATCCACGCAGTCCTCTAACCATAGAACAGAATTTTGAACCATCTGACTCTATTGACAAAGAGACTGCTGCCCAATGAGCGAGTTTTCCTTATTTTCGAAGCCATCATCTTCATCATCAGTATCATCCGAAGAGGTACCAGACCATGTGGCCTGTTTTTGGGCGTCCAATAAAGCGCCCTGCTCTGCGCCTCTATCGTAAGATAATCTTTGCAATTCCTTCCCTTCAAATTCTACTCACAAGATCCTATCTGTTCTTCCGGTACCTTCCTACGAATTTTAACATTAGTTCTACCTTCAGTTACCCTTGTGGTTCCATCAGGTGTATCCTGCTGTTCATCTCAGCACCGACGATTGGAGATTCACATGTTTTATTTTTGGTTTTGCATGCTTCACTCCCGTACAAGGAACTGGTCTCGCTGGTGTTATGTGTAGTCGTGTGCTTCTTTGGACTGTGGACGGTTTCATGGCTGAATTGCTAGTACCCAAGGTTTTGTTAAATTTTTTCGGTGTTGTTATAGAATTATTTTCATCTTTAGTATCTTATTCGGCTTCACTACCACTCATACCACCTTCTCCTCAGTTGAAATGTGAGACAGATTTCAGTTAGCATCTAATTTGTAATGATCCGATACTCGATATGTATCAGCTGAAATCAAATGTATTTGATACGATGCGATATCTACCGACTAAATAATTCATAGTAATCATTATTATCTATTATTTATGTGATAGTTAAATATTGTTTGCTAATGTATGAGATAGTGATATTATCCTGAGGACAAATCCGAATGTAAAGCCATACAACAGATGGTCCCCACGTGGTGGTACAATTTATTGCTCCAATTCCTTGTATACGGTCTCGTAAGGGTGCTTGTACAAACACTAACAATTTCTCGCAATTCCCCCAGTTATTTCTGTCGTCGGTGGAGATAAAATCTCAACTGAGAATCTTTCGGGATTTGAAATTCAGTATTCCGCGCATTCCCGTCACAATACTTTTCTAAAAAATGACCGACGTCGAAATGTTAGCTGCTTCCAATGTTATTGCCGCGATTTTTCGACATCGCAGGAGAAGAAAATTACGATGGTGCAAAAGAAGTTGATGGACTTGACCATGGATTTGGAAACGGGATGAATATGGTAGAGAACAGAACGGTTTATTCAGTCAAGAGTCGTTAATTGAAGACCCAGAAAGTTTAGAAGAACTCTTGAGAATGAATGAATGAACACCAATATGAGAGAAAATCTTTCGTCCTCAAGGAGATAGGTGTATGATATTTAAAACACCCTACTAATAATATCATACACTTACTTATTTGCTATAAACAGTTCTCAAGTTATTTACTTTGGAAGCATCACGGGTTCTCGAGAGATCTGATCTGCTGGTTCCATTCTAAAACTTTAGATTTTCGAAGAACCGAACGGAAGATTTGTATACTTCGTTCATTTAAGCACCACTTTTATTGAGATTTGGCACTAACGTGGTAGGCATATCTTTCATTTGATTAATTAGGTGACACATTAAATGTGGATTGTTCGTGGTGCTTTTTGCTTTAGTCGCGTCCTAGTTCATGAACCAGTGTCAACGCTGAGTGGCCTGCTAATTGGTCCTTAGAGTCAAGATACAATTTGCCATTGGGTAGGAGTTAGGCAATTCGGAATTTCTCTGAGTCCTCCTGATGGCAAAACTATAAAATTGTGGTCCCTAAGCCGTTAGCGGAGAAATAATCACTGCGACAATTTTGTAAGTAGATTTGCTATCTGCTTCACGGAATATTTTAATCAATCCTTGGACCTATAGGAGTAATGAAGTCCCACTTCCATCTGACAGGCCAGGCACTCATGGCAAAAAAAGTTGGCGAACCATATGGCAAAACTGGTCCTTGGTTCGTCTCGGCGCGTGTCCGCAGTCCATTCTGCCTCCTTTGGAATCAGATGTTCGCCGTCTCCTGTGATGCCCGCACTGGTACACTGCATTCTCGTAATATAACTTGAGCACATGTACTACAACGTTTGATGTCTAAAGAAAGATACAATTCCCGGTATCTGACGGGCATAATCTTAGTTGTGCAAAATCAATTTAGCTTGTAATTTTGATAGTTGATAACTTTAAATTAAGCGTAACAAAGTTCAATTACTGCTCATCTAAGCATCCATGCTCCTAATCTCTGAAGGTACGCCTAATACATTCAAAGTTCAAAGTTCCAAAATTCTCGACAATGACGACACGACTGAGTAATTATCACTCTCCTAGTCGCAACAAATTCGGAACTCGTTACGCGAGAACGAACACACGACTTCATTATCTCCTCATTAATATCCCCTTTATAAATTAAGCCTTAACAACAATACCTTAATACCTTGCGTATCTCAATATTTAATGACATATTTCTGATAAACAAAGTTGCGTATTTTTTTAAACTCTTGTAAATCTAATATAAATACAGTTGTAGGGGGTCCGCTGTCTGTAATTTCTTTTGTTTTGCCAATTTTTCAGATATTCATTCGTTTTAGGTCTACTCAAGACCGAATCGGTGGTTTTTTACTTTTCGTGCCTGTTTGTCTGTCTCTTTGTCGGTTTGTCTGTTCCACCATCACGTCGAAATGGCTGGATAGATCTCAACCTAACTTCATATTTAGAGTATACTTATCCCGGAGAAGGTTTCGATATGCATATCGTTTTTAAATCATTGAATAGACGGGGGTTTATAGGAAAACCAGAACGGTTTTCATCCATTTTCTCTTATACTATTGATTTTCTGTAAACTCCGTGGACCGTACGTGAAACGTCCCTTCATTATAATCAACTTTCGTTATGTTCAGAATTTACCTTACTCTTCACATGACGTAAAAATTTACTATATTCTGCGGGTATCATGCTCTGCATTGAGTGACCGACAGACCGACAACGAACCTACAGGTTACCATGGCAACGTCTCTGACTGCTTGCCACCAGAGAAGTAACGTATTGCCATTCTCCTTATCATGCATTTAAATTCGTGGTTTTTCCTTGGGTAGAAAGCAAGAGAGGCGTCAATCGGCCTATCTGCGGGATATTGGCGGAATATCGTTGGAGGTTATAACCGCCCTCGAATAGATTAAGTAATAACGACATTAGTCATCTTCTTATCTGTTTACGTAAGAATCACTGCCCCTAAATTTCTCCTCTGATACCTCTTTATTATATCCTTATCTCACACCAGCATAATTTTTGAGGGGCATTTCATTTTCCAATACATTCACTTGGCATTTACATATTTGTCGTCATGCGGCTGTCCGCAGTTATAATCCATTTTCTATTAATTTCAGCTTTCTTAACTCTATTATTTTCTTCCTTAATTACTCCGTATGTACGCGAGTGCTAGAATCTACTGGATATATTTCCACCAAACTTCATATTTAGAATCTACCTGTCCTTGGGTAGGTTTTAGGGCAAATATTGTTTATAATTCCCTGAACTGAGTGGGGGTTTATACGAAACCGGCACAGTGATTTTGCACTCCCACGAAATATACACAACGAAACTTAATGGAAATATACCTGCCTTAGTGGAAATTAATTTCAAAACCTTCTTTCTCATGTGCATCATTTCGATACTAGGATTAATAAGGGAGATATCATTAACGGACCGTTTTTCGGTACAAGTCCCATCGGACGGTAACTCAAAAGCGGGTGCGTGTAAAGCGTATTCCTTACAACTTGAAAACTACTGAAGATATTCGAACCAAAATTTATATTTAGCATCCACCTGTCCAAAGGTAGGTTTTAAAGGTCAATAACATGTCATGTTCCTGAATGGACTGGCGGTTTATAGGGAACCGAAATGGTGATTTTACTCTCCCACAATATATACAGTACAAGACCAACCTGACTGGAAATCGACCAAACGTGATGTAATTCCATCTCTAAAACTTTTTTCTCATGCATTTTTTCGCCAGGAGGATTAATAAGGGAGATCATGAATGGTCAGTTTTTCAGGTTCAGTCCAGCGGTCATAGCCCAAAAGTTGTTGTACGAGGAGCAGATTCCTTATCTATATAAATAAAATCGTAACGACTGTGTGCCTCTACATTGACTATTTTGGCTAAAATTCGTACAGCTTTCCGTTTAAGGGGTAATGATGACCATCTGCATAATTTTTGGTATAGTTTCCTGAAAGTCGTAATTTTTACCCTCCTCGCCCAAAATCCAGATTGCGGCATAATCTGCCAGACGAAAAAGAAAATTGAAATTTGACAAAATTATACGTTTCAGCCTGTAACGGGCGGAAACATCCAAGATCCTTAAATTTTTCACTCTTTATCCCCGAAGAATATCGAAATATGGAGGCAATTTTAATGATGGTGCAGACCTTCGGTAAGTCCTATCACATAACGAATTGCACAATCTCCGTTCAATTTGGAATAATCTACAACCTTGGTCTTATGACTTTTTGTCGTATCTGTATCCCTTTTACTTTTTATTTTTCTCTATTAATCGATGTTAAGTAAATTTGGACTTTTCACATGCATAATTCATACTTTCAATCACTTATAGGAAATATAGAATCATCAAACTCTTCACGAAAATTGGCCCACCCAGTAGCCATATGTGAGCCAAATGCTATGTATGTAGCTGTCACATAATTATCCGAAAAGTAATGCAATGTGAGATAATCTTACGAAAACTGTACCCTGTTCAACGTTTTTAACTCACCCAAGAATAGATGAGATATCATAGGACTAGCCATTTAGGCCACTAAATCCGGCGTCTTATGGTATAATCCTTTCTCGATATGATGTACGTTTAGCAGCAGTTAATCTGTAAATGAAGGTATGCAATATTGTAAACACGCATTTACATTACTTTCATATGTCGATCTATATATATTCTCTAATGTCGATTTGTAGCGATCGAGAACGGGTGTGTCTGCTATTGTAATCAGTACTCCCCACACCGACTTTGACTGGCAATAGGAATGGGGCCCTTCTCCAACTCCTGTATAACTGGCAGTAGTAATGAAGGCCTATCATTATAATGAATAATTCACTTGTCGATTTGACTGGCAGAAGGCAAGGGAGCATGCAGTTTTGTTTAAAACTCCCCTACCCAATTGTGTTTGGCAGTAGGCAAGGATGCCCGCAGTTATACATAAATGTCCTAATCGAAAATGTGACTGGCATTTGGCATTTGATTGAAACTCACCAACTTGGTGTGACTGGCGGTAAGCTGGCTGGCAGTAGGAAAAGGGGTCTGACATTATAATGATAACTGCACAACTCAATTTCGACTGATATTAGGGTAGTTGCCTGCCATTATAATAAAGACTCCTCAAATGTTATCTCTCTGGAAGTAGGCAAGAGGGGCTGCCATTGTAACGAAAACTCCCCAAATCGATTGTGACCGCGCAGTAGGCAATGGGGCCTGTAATTATAATGTAATCTTCCCAACTCGATTGCGAATGGCACTAGGCAAGTGAGCCTGCCGTTATACACTTAAGAAAATGAAAATTGGAACACCATGAAGGCATTGATCATTTGTGTTGATTTTCAAGGTATGGAACGATGCCATGTAGGTATGTAAACGATCAAAGTTTCAGACGCATTGGATTGTTGCTACAGGTCTCCCCACGTGATAGGTCGCGGAGGAATCAACTCCAGTATACGGACTCTGGTGTAGCGTAGTTGACTTGCGGTCTGTGCACTGCAGTGTTCCCCGTCAAACATGTCTCGATGACAGAGAAGAGCACGCTATCAACAACTGTCGCCGTTTGAGAAGGCTCGGATAATTGGGCTGTGTGAGGCTGGATTATCGCTAACCCGCCAATGCACGGGTTGGGTCTGTGAGACCCATGCGCTTGTATTTCCAACATTTTCTGATAGACGGTGATAGCTGCATACTTCCGGCTTCTGCTACCTTCCTTTTATCACCGGTGTAGTATTCCTGCAGACGAACATGGAAGTAATTGCTTTAGTACGTGAGCATTGGTAAGTTAAAGTGCTCTGTGGGCCTGTGAGACCCAACCCGTGCAGTCGTGTAAGTTTTTTAAATCATAAACATTTTAGTCTTTCCATATTAACCGTGTACATAAAGAAGATTATATGGTGATTATTACTTAGCGTCTTGTCCATATCCGTGGTTTAGCTAACCTGGCTGTCTTTCACCTTAGTTCCTTGGGTTTTAAGTACAGAGGTGACACTGAAAATGGGTTGACCTAGGCTAATGAGTTCGTTTCTTTGTAGGTCTAAGAAAAAGGAGTGTTATGATGTCAGCAATCCACGTGATATGGAACGAGTTGCCACATTATTGGAGGAACCATTATCAGATGATGAAATTTACTATGGTTTTCCTCTCGTCGATGCACAGCGACGATAAAACTAGGAAAGTATAGAAGGAAAGAGGAAGCCTGTAATAGTCACATTCTATAATTCAGGTAAGGGTGGTGTAGCCTGTGTAGACGAAAGGACGGCTCGAAACACCATAAGTTGGACAATGGTCGTCCTCTGTGCGTTGCTGAATATTACAGGCTTTAACGAATATTTAATATTCAGAGCCAACAACACTAACTCTCCAGACGCAAGGAACAGAATCATTTTATTTGAAGAAACTCTTGTTTCTTCTAACTGAAGAACAAATAAGTGAAAGAGGTGTCTCAAGATATATTCCTAAGAGCATTCGCGATACTGTAAGAAGGATATCTGGCTTGACGGCAGAATCAGGGCGTGAAAATACAGAAAATAAAAGAGGAAATCGTGCGTACTGTAGAGTCAGAAAAGACCCGCTACTCGTGCTGTTTGTGCAGAAAGTAAATGTATCTTGAACCCTCCGTATTTGTGTGCAATGAATGTAAAGCTGAAATTTGAATGTTCCAGTGAACATTCTGGATCGTGAAGATTAGGTTATGACGATTTCATAAATTTTGACTTGATAAGTTCTGAATTTTGTGATCAAATACAATATTGTGTGTAAATTTGCAGTGGTTAGAGAATTGCTTTGTAAAATGTTAAGTAAGTGTTAATCATCAAAGGTTTTTGTGACAGCAATGTGTTTATGATATTATCGGAATAGGAGGGAATGAATATTGAAAATAAAAATATATTAGCATACTATAAAAAAGAAATATGATGATGGGTCTGGGAGACCCGACCCGTTTACTCATGTAACTTTTTGTGACCCGTGCACTGGCGGGCTAAGGACTGTCGCTGCACGTGTTGGCCGACAGGCATCTACGGCACAACGTGTATGGCAGCAGTGGTCAAATGAAGATACCCAGACTCGTAGACCTGGCACAGGCCCAGCGCGACAGACAACTGTCAGAGAGGATCGCCGCATCACTCGGATGGCCCGGATGGAACCCTATGCAACAGCAGCGCAAATTCGAGCAGCTGTGGCACCCAACCTTACACAGCAAACAGTTGGTAATCGCTTGCGTGCTGCTGGCTTACGAGCCCGTGTCCCTGCAGAAGGTGTTCCATTGACCCCACAACAGCGACGTGTAAGGCTAGCCTGGTGTCGAGAAAGATCGATGTGTGTCGACGAATGGCATAGGGTCGTCTTTAGTGATGAATCGCGCTTCTGTCTTGCCCGCAGTGATCGCCGGAATCGTGTGCGCCGACGTAACGGGGAGAGGGGCCGACCAGATCTTATTGTCGAGAGGCACACAGGGCCAACACCAAGCATTATGGTCTGGGGAACTATTGGCTTTAATGTGAAATCACAATTGGTGCTTGTTGAGGGCACTATGACTGCTCGACAGTACGTTGATAGGGTACTCAATCCAGTGTTTGTCCCTATGATGGCGAACATTGTTTCAGCAGGACAATGCCCGGGTTCACACTGCACGCATCTCCAGAGAAGCTCTCCACGACATCACAACCTTAGAATGACCCGCCAGATCCCCAGACCTCAGTCCTATTGAGCAGGTGTGGGACATGATGGGTCGACAACTGGCCAACCGTCCTCAGCTACCCACAACTCTGGAACAACTGACCCGTGCAGTACAGCAAGCATAGGCCACAATTCCTCAGGAAGCGATCCAGGGCCTTATTGACTCCATGCCTCGACGAATTCATCAATGTATTGCAGCTCGTGGTGGACATATCCTGTATTGATTGTTGTCCAAACATGTGGTCAGAGGGACCTGGAAGTGTAATAATCGAATCAAAACCGAACACTCGGCCTGCATGTTCAATTGCAGCAATGTAGCACCACTCCTTCTGGGTGTTGCAATTTCCATTTTCTTCAGTGTATCACAAATCCGTAACAAACAGTTTACATTGGAAACGGCGTATGGGGACTTCTCCATGCTATTTCTAGGATAACGCTAAGAGACATGCAATTTTAAAACAATCTTATTTACTGCATGTAAAATATTCGAATACAGTGCAGAATACCGTAGCGAAGGACGGATACATTTGCTAGTCATAAATATAACTATCACCATTCTGACTAGTCCCTTTTTATGTCTGCCGAAGCACTCTCCGTAATGTAGGCACAGTTCATCTCAAAATTTCCGGATCATAAGACACTCACAGAAGTTTGCGCTGCCTGTTTATTACTTTCACATTGCTCTTACGTCTAATGTTGAATTGAGGGCTAATTTTTTACTGAAATATCGAACGACACTACTGTTCATCGGACGTAGAAGAAGTGCTCATCCTCCCTCTACAGGTCAGCGTGTAAACTTTCCTGGTAGCGTCTAACAAGACATAAGTAAAAGTGAAAATCCACCTTCTCAATACTAATATTACACTAAAAAATTTATAACATTTACTTGGAACTAGTTTCGACGCTGGTGAGCGTCATCCTCAACCAAATATGACCAAATATGAGAACATATTTAGCTGAAGATAGTTCCAAGTAAATGTTATAACATTTTTAGTTTAATATTTGTACTGAAAAGATGGATTTTTAATTTTACTTATCTATTACTCTCGGTTAAGTGCGGACTTAAAAATGAAATTCTTAAATTTAAGCTTCTAACAAGCCATTAAAATCTATTTCCATGGCCCTTGTCTTCCAGTATCTCAGTAAACGGTTCAATGTTTTCTCCAAGTGTGCGCACCTGTGTGTTTTGCCGTTTCCCTGCGACTAGAACAACAAACTTATTTTGTTTCTGAAAATCTCTAATCGCCACTTTGTACTCCACATGTCGGTAGCTCCAATAGTCTTCCCTGCTTTGTACATTGTACAGGCTTGTAAGGTATAATTACTTCATAATATTTCTGATTCCACATTCAATATTACTTACAACTGTCGAGCTCGTATCTAAAGCCGAGTTGTGTTCATTACTATAGGTGTTGTCTTTATTTCTAAACAAGTCTCAAACATTGTCATTTTATTAACAGCCAGATTTTCTCTACATTTTACCAAGAGTCACCAACCAACAGAATCACTGTTCACTCACCGCTACAAGCCGATGACCCGACTCATTTCTCCAGCTGGACACGGAGAATTTCAAACTTGGAGATCGGCCACACTGTTCTGAGATGGCCTCAGATCCCAGAATCATGGTAGCGAGAACGAAAGAGAGCAGCATTGTGATACCTGTAAACAACATCCACATAGTTTTACTGGAAATGGTCAGGATATAACATAAATCCTAGAAGGCAGACAGTCAGGTGGATGTTTTTCAACTGGACGCTGGTGATGGTACTAGAGGTAGGTATTAGTGAGATCAGCATTTTGCAGATACCATAGCTTTAAAGCTACCTTGCAATACAATAGGTCATTTCGCTAACTCTAAACATTTGTAAACAATTTATTTGAAATCGTTTTAGAGTTCAATGTGATTTATCATCCAGAGGATACGCTAAATAATGAGAAAAAGAGGAAGAAGTCACCCGAACGGACGGAACTACCTGACAGCATTCTCTGGGGCAGGTTCAGGCGAGGTAGCATTCTTACGGGACTTGTGGCATCCTATGAATAACCCTACATTATTTGTGACAAAGAAGTTGTTCTTTAGAAATCCTCTCCATCCCCCTCATTTGTTACTTAGTATGGATGATCTTATTTGAACTTGTACATGATAACCCTTGGGTGAAATTTCCCAGTAGCCACTTTCCCTGTTTGAAGGAATCGTAGTCTTAGTTCGAATGTTATATATTAAACTCGTCTTTAGTAGCGCTGGTGTATCTCTGCGCTTTAAAATTTGAAGCCCAACAAATTCTTTACCTTGCAGAAATATGTTTACACGAATGTTAAGCAAATTCATTATGGAATTTACTTCAGGTGTTTATCTTGCATGGACTGTTGGCCAATAATTTCTCCGTGTGTTTAGTACAAGCCATCATCAATCGACATATAGTCTGTGACCAAGAGAACAATATAAAGTAGAGGATATTTTCTTGTTAGAGCCAGAAATCTCACGCTAGTTATCTGTCCAAAGCTGGTCATGTTTCTACGAGAGTAAATGTTAATGGTGTGTAATATAAACCTGAAGGAAGCGCAAGACATCTATAGAATTGAATTCATCAGTCTTATTAGTGGTTTAGACAGTTACATTTTTTTTCAAACCATTAAGTATTTTTAGAGATTAGAATATCATGTACAGTATGTAAAGGAAAAGAGCTCTGACGCTATTTTATTAATAGTTCTGAATGTATCAGCCAATTGTTTAGTTACTCGGGAGAAATTGTGCTTCTAAAAAGTGCTATTGTGGTGAAAAGTGTGTATTTGTGTATTATTTTACTGAACAAGACATATACTTTAAACTAGCAAACGTACCCGTGCTTCGCTATGGTATTCTACACTGTACACGGATATCGACGTAAATTCCTGTACATGCAGTGAACAAGATTTTTTTTTAATTGCATGTCTCTTAGCGTTATCCGAGAAACTGCATGGGGAGGTCTCCATACATTGTTTCTATTGTAAACTGTGAGATGCAATGTTGTGATTATAACAGCAGGCTCACTTGCCTACTGCCACTCACAATCGGTTTGGGAAGTTTACATTATAATGGAAGGCCCCCTTTCCAACTTCCAGACAGATTACATTTGAGGATTTTTCATTATAATGGCAGGCAACTTCCCTACTGCCAGTCAAAATTGAGTTGTGCTGTTATCATTATAATGACAGGGCCATTTTCCTACTGCCAGCCAGCTTAGTGCCAGTCGCACTGAGCTGGTGAGTTTCCATTAAAATAGCAGGCCAGTGCGCCTAATTCCTGTCACATTTTAGATGATTACATTAGTTTATAATGGCGGGCATACTTGATTACATTCGAACACAATCGTGCAGGGGAATTTTGAACAAAATTACATTCTCCCTTGCCTTCTGCAAATCAAATCGAGAAGGGAATTATTCATTACAATGGCAGGCCCTCCTTACTAATACCAGTTACACAGGAGTTGGAGAAGAACCCCATTTCTACTGCCAGTCAAAGTCGATGTGGGGAGTACTGACTACAATAGCAGACACACCCTTTCTCGATCGCTACAAATTGACATCAGTGAATATATATCGATCGACATACGAAAGTATATGCATGTTTAAAATATTGCATACCTTCATTTACAGATTAACTGCTGGTAAACAATGCTTCATATCGGCAAACGGATTGTACCATAAGTCACCGTATTTAACGGTCTAAATTGCTTTTCCTATGATTGTTTTTCGTAACTCATCTATTCATGGGTCAGATAGGTTTACAACCGTAGAATAGGGTGAAATTTTGGGAAGTGTGTCTCACTCATTCCACATTGCCCTGAAACCACATGCTCTGATTAAATATGTTTTGAAATCTAGTACTGGCATTACATTCCATAAATGCGACTCCATATAACGTGGCGATAACTCCAACTTCCGTAAAAATAGATCTGCTTTGCACTTGTCTTTGCACGTCCCAGTCACTTCACTGAGCAGTTGCATGCAGACAGGCTCGTACACACGTCTGTTGACAATAGCCCGACTCCAGACAAGGCCGATAATTATTACAATCAACGCACGCGACTGTTCTACAAACCTAACTACTTAACCCTTATCAATCGACAACTCAACTGCGGCCGGCACTATCCACTCGACATTTCAACAACATTTATTCATGACGAACCTGCTTTTATATACCTGGTGATAAAGTTGTAGAATCTTCGGAGTGCGGCGAGAGTAGGAACGTTCTGTGTCCTCCTTCCTGAAATTCCACCGACATACCAGATTCCATCATATGCCCTTAGACCGGCTGGAAGTCCCCGACCTGACTCATTCATCCCTTCCAGAAAATATCGGAGGGGCTTCCGAGGTACTGGCAATCGCATGACTACGTAACAGTACTAATGGTGCTGATAATAGTCATTGTAACTACTTACTCGCTCCCTTTCATCCCACATACCTGAAAGAGCGAGAGTCCCCACTGCTGTTAAACACAGGTGTCCGGATACTTTTGTAAATCATGAGAGCAGTTTTGTATGTGGAATTAAATAACTCAGTTTCTCATCTGAGAAGTTTACTCCGTCACTATACGAGAAAAGTCTTTAATGTAAGTACTGACATACCTGTTCCTTATCTAGCCGAAATAATTTCGCTAGGCCTGCTTACATAATACAAATTTATGACAATAATATTATCCATGGAAGTGTTAAGTAAATATTAAGGCAAAATATAAAATTAGTTAAATAAATACTCACCGTGAAACTGAGTGATGGTTACAGCGCAACATTACAAATGTCCGCAATGTCTTATGTTATATATTGCAGGCAGGGGGTCTTGGACATTCCCCGCAGCACGCGAGAGAGAACATTATTAGTTGAACTGCTTATCTCTGCCGTTCGATAAAGAGGTCATAGTGTGCTAATCTTTTGACACACGAGTTTCTATACATTTTCTGCCATAAACTAGTACGAGAGAAGTAAGGGTAATACCGATCAGGGAATCAAAACCTCTGAAGGTGTGGAAGGTGAAGGCTACCACCAGTTATCAGCTCTATGTACTTGCCCCAGTATTGTAACGAGAATTAATTTCAGTTTGCCATGCAAAATCGGCATTCTCATTTCGAAACTGTCACCTCTGCCTGACCTGTAATTAGACTGAATTCTTTCCGGGTGTTACAGGAAAGGGTATGACTTATTACCCGGCTTCTAACAGAGGAAAGAAGGTAGTGGTCGACCCTCGGAAGAATAAAAATATAGGTAAGAAAGAAGACAAGAAACGCAATCACTGTGAAGAGGGTTTTGGGTATAAAGTACTAATATCCAGCGATTATAATTTCTTTCTCGAATTTTACAAATATTTTGGTCGTTACTTTAGAAACTGGACCGTTTGTTGATCCATCTTCGTATTCTTCACCCTATCTTGGGGGTGGTTATAGGTATTTGGGTGGCGGGGGGAATTACACCGAAATACCCATCTCTTCTAAATACGACAAGTGAGGAATCTGGTAAAGGATCAAATCTTTGCGAATTATATACACCGTCGTAGTGTAGGGAGGGACACATATGTATGAATGTGTATGGCCTCTTTCAAATGCAGTACCGTCAGGATCGCAATAACAAGTGCCGACGAGGGAATTCCGATAGGAGGGTTGAGAGTGGGTTGTATTTATATTTTTAGGATTTCTCTCAAATTCATTCCTTGAATATAGAGATTGCACCTAAATATTTGCAAAAATTTCTGAAGTGAATTCCCCAACTATATTATAACAATATACCTAGTTTTGGAAATGCTACAATACTGGGTAAAGATCAAAGCCGAACCGTTTAACAAAAGTAGCCCCATTCGAACAAAAAAGAATTTAGTTTTGTTGAAATTTCTATTTCCCTTCAGCACGTCCTGGTGGCTAGAATTGAAGTGAGATACTTCTCACATTTATTATTCAGTATGTGTAACGATGTTGTGCATAGATTGGTGTTCACAAATCAGAGGGAGGGAATGAAAAGGGATCCGACGCTTCGAAACATGAAGGTATCGGTCAAAGAAAGGCAAGGGCCACGAAGGGCGTGATAATGAAGAACTCCCTAGGCCTCGAGGCTTAATGCCGTCGGGGTCGAGAGGATAAATAAAAGGGAGGAGCCTGAAACAGGTAATTGGAAGCAATGCCAAAACTCAGCTAAGGGCACCGTGGTCACTAACTCACTCTCCCAAGTTTGTAGCCCCTGGTGCCCTAGAATTTTTAGGATGGCTGCAACATACATTCACATTCAGTTTGACACAATTTCGTTATGGCGAGCATTGATATTAACTACTGACTGCAGATATTTAAAGAAAGTGCACAATTGACTAAAGCATGCCTGGTAACCGCAAAATAGGCATACAACATTTGTGTCAACCTTCAGTTAATCAGTAACCTTGCACGATTTGTAGTGACATAGCCCCAGTGAGAATATTCATCGCCGATTATTGCCTTTAAAACTTCGTACAATTCACTGAAATATTGAATACAGTGCGCTTGGACGACTCACTGAAAAACTTCTTAATGCCATTAAATCAGAAATAAACAAACGTACAGTATTTATTTTATTGTTTTGAACCTAACGAAAACACTAGATTGAGCTGGGGTGCGTGACAGTGAATAAAGTTCACGTGAGGGCAAAACAATAATTTGTACACCCCTTTGATGGCCTGCAATCATCCAGCAACCATCGTGAGTTTGGCTTTTGACTTTATTTTTATCTGTATTCCACTCTTACAAAACCATACGAATGATATCTACCAAGCCTGCGACACGTTGCTTGAAACACATGTTGAACACAGTACTTAGATGGCTGTTGCAAGACATGTCTATGGTCTTCACTGGCCTTGAGAGAAACAAAATAACACCCATGAAATTTTTCCCGTAACAACAGAAATTATGACCTCAATCATTTCATTTTGAATATCTGCTGAAGTCCTTTTGAATGTTGATGCAGACAGTAAATAGTCTGAGCAAGTAAATTTAGAAGTTCTAAATAATTACTCGTGTTATTTGATTTAACATCTTCTCGATGACCATGTAAATGTATTCTTGTTTGAATTATACATCCAAGAACTTGTCTTTTTATGTTACCTGTTCATTATGCTTTATTGCGTGAAGACGAGCAGCTTCTGAAAAAAACATGCTCAATCCGGTGTGTTCTGATAAGCTGAAATTTATCTTTATTTAATGAATGCACCTCTGATTGTTTTAGTAAAGTTAGTTATATCAGATTTGTCTTGTGTACACCACTCTAAAGATTTTCACCGAACATGATGCGAACGTAGCAATATATTTTGTTTGTTTCACAACTACCTGTAAGCCAGGAGAAACTCTCATACTATGTAACTGAAATCGCCGTGTTTTCTTTTTGTTAAGCTCGATAATATTTCATTTTGGAGTAGTCCGTTTCGCCTTAAACTCAAATCGTTTTTCATAAATGTAATTTGATAGAGGGTTCGACCTTTATGTGTTTGACAAGTCTTATATTTCAGCTATGTCACTCATGGTTATCAAAGAAAATAAACATAAGAAAGGAAATTCAAACATGCTGAAACACTAACACAAAGAAGCTTAACAGCACCACGGAGCGCAAACCCGGCCAGACTACTTGCTATCGGGGGAGGTTGGTGGTATGTGAGGGGTTCACGTAAGTGAGCTGAGAATTCGTCCTTGCCATATCGCACGCAGGCAGGGAAACGCTGGCATTTCCCGGCGTATGCCGCTGTTTTCAAACGCAGGGACTGGCTTGTAAAACTTGTGTTGCTAATTAAAGTAATTATTGCTGGCCCAGTAATATGGTTTATGAAAAAAACACTTCAAAATGGGTATAGAAAATAACTGTCCAGCGTCAAATCTACTATAAAACAATTAAACGCACAGAAGCGTGGATGACTTCCAGCGTACGAGAGTACGAGCGTCCCGTGAACGTACACCACTGGTATTCTGATGTAAACTATCTAAATAGGCATTGCAGACCATAAATTCGCTGTGAGCGCTATCAACTGTTCTCCAAGGGAACGATATGTGCAAGCGAAATCATAAAACGCACGGACAATTTGGAGTAGGAGACTTGAAACTGCTGGGTTCGAAGTCCATCACGTTCAACAGAACGGTACTTTCAGTACGGTAGTGCCACGATCGAGATTATGGGAGTGATCGCTAACGATTACATAATTTTTTAATGTAGTAGAAACATCACGCCAGCGCTGATCGAAGAAATAAAACATCGCTAATATGGGACTCATCTGCGTTATGGAACTCGTGGTAACTTCAGTGATCATCATCTGCCAAATGGAGAGCTAAACTAATGGAGTGTTCAGTCTGTGTCCGGCGCCATCACAAATGGGATTTGGGTGAGTACCTGCTATAAAATATTTGTAAAATGTAAGGAAACACAGCCCGCATCAATCATCTAAATATTTTCGTACATGGGTAAATTTATGGTGAATATACAGCACCTTCTTCAGGGTTGAGTGAGACGTAGGTTTAATTTTCATGGGTTTCTTTTACGTTTGGAATGCTAGTTAGTTTGGTGTAAATAAAACCATCATTTAAAGTGAGAGGGTGATTTTCAAGATATGGTAAAGGCGGTAGTTAATGCGTTCATCTGTCTTTGTAAGACAGTGGGGCCCTACCCAAGACTCGAACTAGGAGTCTTTGCAAAGACAGAAAAGCCAGTCATTTAATAGCGGGGTATTAACATGGTTGCCGGATATTTCAGGTATATGTATGAAGAGGGTTTTCGACTGACACGAACCCCATGACTCCCGACTAGACGAATATTAGGAGATGTGGCACGCTTGGATCGTGTTGGACAGAATTTACGTGGTTATAGATTTTCTTCGTGCCTTTGCTGGCGGGACCTAGTGTTGACAGTGCACTATGTCTTCTGGTACGGGCTAGAATAAACTTGTTACTTTCATTGACCTGTCTCAGTCTCTTCCTTGGCTTTGACAAAATGAAAGTGACTGAGGTATTGCACCCTTGCAGAGCTCCTTCGGTATTTACTGGATGTTGAAATGTTGCCTCGGCTGCCCCTAAAAAAAAAATACTTACCGAAGGTGTGTGAGATCCTCTTCTCAGGCGCGATCAGTCCCCGTCGTCCAATAGGGATGCATAGGGATAGTGCATTGGGAAAACTACTCATTATGTTAATTATGACACAGACTGATTTGAATTTAAATGTGTATATAAAATTTTTATTGATGAAATAAAAAAAGTGAAAATATTTTTTTTTATAAAATTGTGAAATAAATTTTGCTAACAGCATTACGTTACATTAGGAGACTATACAAATTAAAATCTTTCTTAATAACACACATGACCGCTTCATTTGTTAATTAATAAAAAAGTATAATTAATTATTTAATTTTATATCAAATAATAATAATTTCCAAATCTGTTCACCAAATTTCTTGTTATCAGTGTAACTGTATACATTACCAGGATAGTAGCGTTTATATAACAAGTGGATCAATAGATAACAGTATTAATAACAATAAGAATATTTGATAGTAATAATAATAATAATAATAATAATAACAATAATAATGTGAGTGAAATTAAATGTGGCAAACACAAGTTAATAGTCGGAATACTATTTGTCATCACTCGAAATAATAATAACAAATACTTCTAAGATATTAAAATAAATAAAATATTGATACTAATTAATTAACAAAAATTTATGATATCACTGAAATGCATTATAAACTGTTTAAAAGGATTCAGAAATATATCTACAATGTATCACAAATGCCTGTATAAAGTTGTGGAAAGCAAAATGAAAATGTGATAAAATAGTAATACTAATAATATTAATAAATAACTGAAATACTATGGCGCTTCTCCGTAAATCAATAGTCCAGGAATGTTATTAATAACTCCCCAAATAGAAAATATAAGTTTCTGACAAACATACAAGAAGTTACTGAAAATAAAAAAAATATTAATTATTTTTAATTAATTACATTTTTAATCAAATTAATTAATTAATTACGTAGCTGACCATTATAAAACATTTATATTATGACTACAAATCTTCCAACCTCATAATATCAAATGAGTTTGCAACACAATGAAATAATAATAATATTGCAATAATAATAATAATAATAATAAAAATATTAATAACAATAATATAATTTAATGAATATTCATATTGGCTATCTATAAATAAATCCATAAGAACGTTAATAATTGAATACCAAAATCCAATACTGTTGATAACCAAACCGTAGATAAAATAAAAGAAATATAGATTGTTAATATTGAATTAATCGTTAAATCCACAATTGACTATCTCAAAATGATTAATATGATACTCATTGGGCCTTACAAATAGCCTATGAATTACACTGGTAAGATATTAGATAATAAGAACCAATAATAATAATAATAATAATAATAATAATAATAATAATAATAATAATAATAATAATAATAATAATAATAATAATAATATTTTAACCTGGCATAGAAATACAGTTACTATTAATCCACTATATTTGTAAACCATAATGTGTTCGTGTCTGTTACCTTAGAACATTCATATTACCATAATACATACCCTTGGTAGTCTAAATTTTATTAATAGATCTTACTAAAATTTTCTTCATCTATAAAACAATATTCTCCAGGATATATTATAATTCAACAAAATCCCTGATTCACTGTGTAAAGGCGTAAACATCATTTTTCCAAAACAAGTTTTATAACTTTAATAATAATAATAACCTTGATCTGCATAAAACTGTTACTGATTTCCCAAATGGAATTTATAATTTTAATATCCTCTTTCCGGGTACACTAAACAATAATTTTAATTCAGTAACATGTAACTCAAGCGATGAACCTTGGTTGTTGCTGTATAAGAATCTAAAACTTTACCTTTCATGGATGTGAGTGTCCTTTTACTAGTTACCTAAAATTAATCCGGAGAAAATCTACTCTCCCACTTAAATATAATATATATTCTAAATTAATCTACTATGCACACCACGCGAGATAACACAGCCAGAAACAATAATCTAATGCACAAGTTAGTGCTAATATATGCATAAAATGTACATTGACAAATCCTCATACCAAATATATTGGTTTATTTCAGCGTCCAAGTGATTAACTTATATATCGCTGAAAATGTACCACAACTCAGAACAATTATTACTGTGGTCCACACACAATAGAAATACTCTGACCGTGTAAAGACAAATAAAATGCACTTAATGATTGCTAATAAGAGGCAAGAAAGAAAAGAAAAAGGAAAAAAATATAATTTTTTTAATAATAATAATAATAATAATCATCTGTTGTAACCAACGAAAGTAGTTCCTACTAGCAAGCCCTATATAGCAAGCATTCACAACAGCTCAGTTGGGTGTTCAGTGTTGCAAACCTAATATTATAAATTTCACTCAAACATGTATGATAATTTCTATTACAGTACGCGATATTGTGTCACAGTTCAAATAGTACAAATATCATTTGGTCCTCCTGAATCATACATTATCTTTGACTGGCTTATTTTCCCACTACATTTTTCATTCTGGAGTCATTTCCACTTTATTCTGCATAAATTCATTGACATCTCAGCTATCATGCTGGACACCTTCATTTCCAGTCAAATCACAGAATATGTTCACCATATTCCCTTTTATACTTTTCTTCAGCAAATAACATCATTTTCTTCAGCAACTAACGTCATGTATCATTATATGATCATAAATATGGACCTTCCAACATATCAAACACCTTACTGTCACCCAATATCCGGCTTATTGCTCAACAGCACTTCCATTACTCGAATCAAAATTAATTACTTGTACTGTCCACCCAACTGTTTAGTTATGGTACTTGCCATAGCAAGTAAAATATATATGTATATATCTGTTACTGCCGACCAACCAGAATTTTCGACAGTAACTATCATATACGTGGTTTCATCATTAATTCACTTCATCATTCATTTACCCCGGTGTCTACGTCTGCATTAAACCAATAAAATATATGCATAAATGAAGTACTAGTAATAATAATAATAATAATAAATGCAAGTAATACAAAACTGCTTACTATAATTACCCTAAATAAATATATACTTGTCGATCCTGAAGAAATCAAATTGTACTTCCAAACTATATCACACATGATATTAATAATAATAATAATTTCTACACTGATCATGAACTGAATTATCCTAACTATCTGACTGTGTTCTCGGGTCTTCTTAATATATATTACAGCCACTCGCGTCTTTATTTTACATCAAGATATTTATATCAAAGAAAAGTTTTAGATTCTATTAAAATATGAGATGGGTACTCACATTCTGGCACCTCAGCATCGCCCAGGACTTTGGGCGGCCATGTTGTTTTACAGACTCATGACAGACATATTAACACCATTCATCATTCTTCCTGTATCCAACATTTGCCTATATACTAATATCACCCGTGTTAACACATTTACGCACGTTTTCTCTTGATGCTAATACTAATATAACACTTGTTATAACACTCAACATTAAACACTTATAATATATGTACAACACACGCAGTGCTCATATGCCTGGTAACTTAAGCATGATTTACTATACTGTGCGTCTCTCGTGGTGTCTGCACTCCCCTTTGTATTTACACAGCAGCTGTGAAGGACTGAACTCCCCCTGACATAAATTTCTGTAGATAGTGAAAGTGTCTCCTTTCCAGAACACGTTCCAACCAACAGCTTACTGCTCAACGTAGCAGGCGAAAGTATTCTCCACTCGACTCAGCTTACGTACTTGTTAGAATGTCAAACTTCTTCATTAGGCTAACATATTTAAACTGTGTCATAAGTGACGCAACTACTGCACAATTGCAAGTCTCACTTCAACCCTGCGTAGATTGAACATTAATAAATACGTTAATCTGTTAATCAACTCAGTAGTGTAGTTTGAAACATTTTCCCACTCAACTTATACTTATAAAAGTTGCTTCCATCTCAAATATAATGGTGAATACACTCAACTCAATACAACTTGTACCCGAAAACGGAGCGAAATTAAAACACAACTGTTCACAAGGAGACTCTGGCTGATGACTGACCAGCGGAAAGCTGCTTCTTGGGGATGTTTGGCGCACTTATCGGCGTAAGAATACTAATTCTGACACCTAAAATCCCTATTAAAATAGTACTAGGGTAGCTCCGAAATAAAGTTGCTCCAAAAATGAAATGCCTTGTACACAAAGTTTGCATAAATTCTTGTTACTACCATGACGCACCGTGATTCTTGAACTGTTCATAATTACTCTCACAGTGAAGTTGGCGTCAGTTGGACTATATCTCGTCCTGCGCTGCCGAACCAAGCTCCGCACTGGCAAGGGATTCCCGCTCCTGTCGCTACCCAACATCAGAGTACGCAAATATCTCAATCTGTTTCCAACAAGCCATTGATTTGGTCAAGAATTATTTCAATAATTATTGATATCCTATTGTGACACAATCTTCGATAATTACTGGCCTGGATTATTAATGAGCCACATACAGCTTTGTCGCGCTACTTTTGAAAATATTTGAATTCAGTGATCTGATTGGAGCACACATTCCGTTATTCAACTGTATGGACGGGTCTATTCCAAATCAAGGGAATTCAGGTAGCTAGACCGCGATTCTCTATCTCACTCACCCTCAGTACTTTTCCATTACTACTGCGTAATTTCCAGAGCTGACGCAACACAGGTGTTCAAGAGATATGAAGTTATTTATAGATGAGAAAGGAAGCGTGGGCTTTTGTTAAGGCTTTGTTCCCATGCAATGGCTACTGGAAAATTCTAATGCTGCCCTTTGTCTTGACCATGCTTGACTATTATTATTTGTTATTAAATATAATTTATAAAATTAGCCAATCAGACTCATCTGATGGGTGCAGTATGAGCAATGCTAGTAATGCCATTCCTTCTGCAGTCAGCCCCTGCTATGAATGGTGTGAAAATATTGCTCATAGGGTCGGTTGGTGCGTGCATTTCAGTAGGCTTGGCAGACTGATATGTAATAGCAACTTCTGGCTCGGTGAGGGAAGCAACGGGAAACTACCTCACTCCTTATTTCCCTAGTACGCCTCTTCAGTGATGCCTAGGCCATCTATGACAGCTGATGGCAGAGCTGTTGAGGATCCAACCAGCCTTCGGGCCGAGGACTAAACATACATACACATTTTCTTCTTCATTGGGGGCGTTGTGCTCGTAATTTGTGACAATGGTCATTGAGATTCAATTGGTACCCGGGCCTCAGAGCTTCGCAACCCGCTGGACATTTACGACTGAAGAAGAAAGGATGGATGAATTAAAGAATAATGACATCTATGAGATGAGTTAAAATAGTGAGATAGTGATAATTTTATGAAAAATATTAGCCGTGTTGTATTTAAAAATCGGAAGTGTATTAGTGAGTGATTGTCAGAAACCAGCTGGACGGATATTGAAATACTTTCCTTGCGGTCAAGTAAGCCAGGAGATAATGTTATGGCAGATTCTCCAGGGCGAGGAAAGATACGCAGCCGAGCCATTCAATCGTTTAGGGCCCGGTATAACTAAAGTTAGTTCGTGCCAAAATATATATTTCAAGTTCTTTGTAATTATTTTGTGATCGACATTTGATGTTCTCATTCTTGCCAGCGAGAAATGGGAAAGTTAAAAACGTCATCTAAACATATAACCTTCTTCTTCTTCTCTTTCTTAATCTGTTTACTCTGCAGGGTTGGTTTTTCCCTCGGACTCAGCGAGGGATTCCACCTCTACCGCCTCAAGGGAGCGTCCTGGAGCGTGAGACATTAGGTCGGGGAAAACAACTGGGGAGGATGACCAGTACCTCGCCCAGGCAGCCTCACCTGCTATGCTGAGCAGGGGCCTTTCTGGGGGATGGTAAGATTGGAAGGGATAAGCAAGGAAGAGGGAAGGAATCGGACGTGGCCTTATGTTAGGTACCATCCCGGCATTTGCTGCAAGAGAAGTGGGAAACAACGGAAAACCACTGGCAGGATGAATGAGGTGGAAATTGAACCCAACTCTACTCAACTGACCTCCCAAGGCCGAGTGGACCCCGTTCCAGCCCTTGTACCACTTTACAAATTTCGTGGCAGAGCCGGGAATTGAACCCGGACCTCCGGGGGTGACAGCCAATCACACTAACCACTACAACACCGAGGCGGAATAAACTTATAATGTTTCTTCATTTGAGTTTTTAGAACTCAAGGACATGGAAGACTTTCCACTGGGCAATGGGTTCGATCACAAGTGATTCTTTATGGAGAGGCGCTGATCCATGTTTTGTATTTGTCTTTTATTCAAACTCTCTTGCTGTGTTACTGATGTATTTTCCTACTTGTCATGCTATTTGTGATCATTTCCACATGCTGTGTTTGTTTGTGGATTCAGCCCAGAGTGTTCGTTTTTTCGTTCTGCTTAATGTGCTGAGATCACGAGTCCAAACCGTCGTGTGTTTACCATGGCCAGGGTCACATATACAGCGTGATTCAGCCACCCATTCCAATGTAGTTTTATGCAACCCAAAATATTCAATCCGTCCTGGAACCATATGCCCTGCCGGTATGCTGAGACAACACAACCGGATATCCTAGAACTTACCGTTTCGCCATGATGGGATGATTAGGTGGTGGTGGTGATTATTGTTTTAAGAGGAAGTACAACTAGGCAACCATCCTCTATATAACACTCATCAGAGAGAAAAAATGGAAGGGACCGACATTTCGAAAAATGAAGATATCGGCCAAAGGAAGACAAGGGCCACGAAGGGCGTGAAAATGAAAGACTCCCTAGCCCTCGCAAACCTAATAGCGTCGGGGTCGGAAAAGAACAAGAGGTGTCCAAGGGAGGTCGGATAGGATATATGAAAGTAAGGAGCCTGGCACAAGTAAGTGGGAGCAATGCCAGGACTCAGCTTAGAGCCTCGTGGTCGCCAACCCACGCTCCAAAGTTCAGAGCCCCTGAGGCCCCTTTTAGTCACCTCTTACGACAGGCAGGGGATACCGTGGGTGTTATTCTACCGCCCCCACCCACAGGGGGTCGCCATGATGGGACGCCGTAATATTATACGCGTATACATTGGAAGACACGCGTGTGCCTTCTAGATCATATCAACGTGACGCGCCGGCAAAACTGTATTTTGATATCGCGACTGCAGTAAACCTAATACTTGCTATAAGCTGCCCAGTGTGCCGTACGGAACAGTAGTGTAGTTGCAAAGGGCGTGGCGGAGCGGGCTGGCATGTCAGGTGAGAGATTCGAGTCCGGGGCGAAGATTACAAGTTTTTAAAACAATTTTTTTAATACAGTATGAACCGCATACAATGTAAGTTCAGTACCCGCGTTCATGCAAATTGTGTGTGAATGAATGTGTTTGTGGCCATAAGAAGTGCCAATTAGTTAGCAGGCCGGACACATACAGACCGGAATTAATAGGAGCACAACTGCCCTGACAATGTTTTATCGTAGCAAATGCTCGACGTGATAACCGGTTTTGTTTATGCACATTCGGGCCCGGTGTCCAATAGATCGCCTTGCGCGCTGAAGCATTCCAGGTGTAATTACTCGGCAGGCGTCCGGAGTTTGTCGGAGTTTTCCAGCGCTTGAGTGTAAACGACGTTCTTCAAATGCCCCCACAAGAAGAAGTCTAGTGGCTTCAAATCCGATGATCTGGTGGACAAAGAAACAGGGCTTTCTCGTTCTATCCATTTACCTGGCAGTTGCTCGTTCAGATTGTTATGAACGGGCGAAGTCAAATGTGACGAAACTCGATCCTTTTGCAACCACATCGTCAAACGATCGTGCAAGGGCACATCCTTCAGCAGCAGTGGGAGTTCCTGACGTGGGAAGTGCAGGTAGCGTGGGACCGTCCAATGGCCCTCAAAGGAATAAGGTCCAATCAGACGATTCCCCAAGATTCCACACTAAACATAAACACACCATCGTACTTGATGGGCCGTCTCTCGCACCCAGTGAGCATTGTCCGGACTCCAATAGTGTATGTTGTGGTGACTGACCTTCCCATTATTGTGTCCTAGAACAAGAAATCCGATACGAATGCTGCATCTTTGTCCAGCCTGCCTAATAACCTCCGACAGAACTCATTCGAGCTTCAAAATCCCTCCCATGGAGCTCTTCGTGTAGCTCAAGTTGGTATGGGTGAAATTTATGTTAATGCAGTATTGCCAGATGGACGGTTGGCTGGTGTTCACCTGTCATGCAGTCGCCCTTGTACTGATGAGTGGATTGTTACGAGCTGCCTCCAGAACGGCCTCTTCTGTTTCACTCTATATAACGGACCTATAGCAGACTGGTGTCTGGTTGGAAGGCGTCTATCAACACGGTGGAATGTCGTACCAGCCGTATGATGCCTGTTGGGATAACGCTCCTGGTAGAAACGTAGTGCCTCGCACACGTTTTGTCTTGCTTCCCCAAAAATGAGAAGCATGTCAACGTATTCCTCTGTGGAAAACATACCGAATGACAGCAGAGATTACAGTACATTCAAGCCCTAACCAGCGGAGTATGCGTCGGAATAAAGTTGAATAACAGCGTTATGCTACTGTTTGAATATGGGAAACTTAGGCCTGTGTGTGCGTATTTAAATAAAATACAGATGCAAATATATTTGAACGATGCAGGATTCGAACCACCACTGGCACGTTCCGGTGATTGTCAGACGAACGCTTAACTACCTCCGCTACGCTACACTGCTGGAAACACGCTGGTAGTACGACCAGAGAAGACTACATACGCCATTCGGTTCAGTGTTTACGGCATTAATTACTGCACTCTTACTTAGTTTTATGCAGAGATTCCCCTCTTCATTATATCCGGTCACGAGGAACGACACATTAACATACATGAAAAAAAGACGTTGCTATATGATTTTAAGGCGTTACATTTCGCGAACGAACATTATAACATGACACTGGTGTTCAGAGTCGCGTGAAAAATTTGCTCACTGAACATTAGTACCATACAGTACGCCTGCAGGGAAATTGTTGTATGTCCTCGGCTCTCTTCGCTCAGCGCCTGCCAGCCGCACGCACCCAAGCGTGGATCATTCGAGACTCGACGCGCAGTCTTCAGTGCGCGTGTCTGTTACGTCGTGTGCAGTATATAAGGAGCTCCCTGTCTGTCACTCATGAGGATTCTCCCCAGTGTCGTGCTCCAGAATACACTGAACGTCGAACACGGAGGCTACTCCTCTTAAAAATGTGTCTCGACCAGGTGGACGGAATTCTGGTAGTATGAGGTTTCACCTCAGGTCACTACTCCACTTTCCCGTTCCTTCATCCATGTCGAGCCCCGATTTGTATGCCACACATCCCCAAGCTCACTCAAGCTCCGACACACACATTAGATTATCTAATTGTGAACATAGCTTTCATTTAGTACAAGCTTATGAACTCAGACACTTCAAGTTAGAAGGAACTCTCTTAGCTAATCTATGCTAGTGCAAATGATAGTTTTCAACTATCACGAACTATATCTTTCCCAAGAACTATCTTTTCAAGATAACCGTGAGTGTAAATACATTCAGAGTGTACATAGTGTATAGAAACAGAAACTCTCTCAAGATTAATCATCTACTTGCTTCAAGACAATTTTATGTTTTATTCCTGTACATACTGTAGAATTCTGTGTGAAGCAAATAAATAAGTCGTGTTCTTGTAAACCTTATCTTGTTGACAACACAACTCATTATCGACGAGGTAAAAAAAAAACTACGTGCCATCAGCCACCAACACATTGGCGACGAAGTCAAACAGTGGTCAGTGTGTCGCCCACTCATTCGAAACGAGGTACAAAACTGATTACATTCTGTCGGCAACTCATTCGCGACAGGGCAACAAACTCTTACAGGACATCGTCCACTCACAGTGACACTATACTCCGTAACTATCACCACTCCACATTGGAACCTGTACGGCCTCTACCAGCAGTTAACCTTTTCTACAGTGCAACTATTAGCCTCCGTCGAACTACGGACAGTCAGCCGACATTCCAAGGCTCTCTCTCGCTCGCAGCACCTGTTCGGCACGCTTCAGCTTGCTTGCTCTCTCACACACTCCCAGCTGTTCCGGTGAAGGTCTCGCCTACAGCCAGCTTAGTACACGCTGCTAGACAAGTTCTTTTCCCTCACGCATCTCAACATTGCTACAGCCGAGCAGCTAGCTGCCGTATTGCAAGCTCTACAGCAGCAACAACAGCAATTCATGCAGCAACAACAAGCGGCATTGCTCACAGCTATGCAAATTCTTTCTGTTTCTACACAGCCCTCAGCAATTCCTCCGTTCTCTGCTTTTAATCCGGCTAAGGAAGAATGGTCAGTCTATTTCGCCAGCCTACAGCAACATTTCATATGCCATTCCGTCACGGATGACAAGCGCCAACGTGCACTATTTCTCAGTTCGGTTGGCAATGCTACGTGCGAATTACTACAAAAATTAAGTCCAGAGAAACAACTCTCTGAAGTGCCGTTCGCACAGCTCTTGGCCCGTATCACTGAACTCTATGCTAAAGCCCCGCACATAGTGGCCGCTCGCTACAAATTTTTTCACAGCAGGAAGCAACTGCATCAGACTCATGCTGAATGGATAGCGGAATTGCAAGGTCTAGCTAAACCCTGCCAGTTTATATGTTCCAAGGACGGTTGTGGTACGCCCTATACCGATTCCCTCATTCGGGATATGGTCATTCTGCATACTCCTGAGGACAAAGTTCGTTTTGACGCTGTCAAGAAGAGTAACCTTTAGAAGACGTCCAGCGTATTGCTACGGTATACGAACTTACTACCAAGACTGCGGCAGAAATAGCTTCTAAACACGAAGTCGCTCAAGTCTCTACTCCAGCCCGCCAGTCCTCTGTTACCTTGAACCGCGCAGCCAAGTCGCTCTCTGCCAAGCATTCTCGCCCGGTTCCCTCTCGTTCTTCTCCAAGCAAGCCCACTTCTAAGAGTAAGTCGCAACTCCTGCCTTTCTGCAGAGGATGTTTCAAACATCGTTTTTTCAAAGCCACTTGTGAACGATGTAATAAAATAGGACACATCAAGACTGTATGTCAGAGTTCGCTCCGCCCTGCTAAGACTCCTGCAGCGCGCCCGAAGCATATACAGCCCCGACAGGACATGGAAGTTGATCAGATAAATCTTATTCTTCCCACCAAGAATTCTCACAAGATCATCGTTCGTCTATCATTCTCTGATCGCTCTGTCGATTTTCAGTTAGACACTGGATCACCTGTCTCTATCATTAACCTGGCTACATATCACGACTTAGGTTCACCTTCATGCTCTCCAGCTGATATCCAGCTTGTTACATTTAACAAACGGAAGATTGACATTAAAGGCCAAATCACGCTTCCAGCCAGCTATTAAGGAATTCGGAAGGTCATTCCACTCCTCGTAGTCAACAACTACACCGCATCGAACATTATGGGCATGGATCTCTTTAATTTATTCAGCTTCCAGATTCATGACAATATCAACGTGGTATCTACTTTGCAACCTACTTCTGATATTACGGCTCTCCTCGAACAGTTTCCTGAAGTCTTTGACTCTACGCTCGGAACCGCCAAAAACTATACAGCTCACATACATCTGAAATCAGGAGCTAAGCCGCGCTTTTTCAAAGCACGTCCAGTACCCCTGGCACTTCAAGACCAGGTCACTAAGGAGTTAGAAAAATGGGTAGAAGCTGGAATAGTGGTACCAGTCAATTCCAGTCAATGGGCCACTCCACTAGTTGTAATCAAGAAACCTGATGGCAATGTACGACTGTGTGGTGATTTCCGATCTACGATCAACGCACAAATCGACACAGATATATTTCCAATTCCCCGTCCAGAGGACTTATTCCGTTGTCTAGCTGGTGGACAATTCTTCTCTAGAGTGGATCTTAAAGAAGCCTATTACAGCTACTTTTAGACGAAGAATCCAAGCAATTTCTCACACTCAACACTCCTATCGGACTGCTCCAGCTCCAGCGCCTCCCGTTCGGCGTCTCTTCCTCAGCGGCTATTTTTCAGCGCTATTTAGCTCAACTCACCGCCTCCATTCCCGGTTGTGCTAACTACCTTGATGCTATTATTGTGACCGGCGCAGATCATCAAGAACATCTCCATAATCTGCGCCTCCTTCTCACGAAGTTGAAAGACAATGGCCTACGAGCGAATCTCGCTAAATGCACTTTCTTTCAGCCGCAAGTTCACTACCTGGGACACATCCTCGATAAAAACGGCATTCAACCTAGTGAACGGAATGTCTCGGCGATTGTAAACATGCCTGTACCACAGAACATCAAGCAGCTCCAATCCTTCCTAAGCAAAGCGAACTACTATAACAAGTTAGTTCCCCGCTTCGCTTCAGTTGCAGCTCCATTAAATGCCTTACGCAAAAAAGGTGTTAAATTTCAGTGGTCTCCGCAATGCCAACAGGCCTGGCAAACGATCAACAAAGCCCTTGTTCAAGTTGTTAAACTCACTCATTTTCAGCCTGGCAAGCTCATCACGCTAGCTACTGACGCATCAGATTACGGCGTCGGCGCCGTTCTCTCCCAGAAGGATCGTCACGAAAAGAACGCCCCATCGCCTTTGCTTCGAAGACACTTAATGAGCATCAACGTCGGTACTCACAGATAGAAAACGAAGCTTTAGCAATCATCTTTGGTATTCGCCGTTTCAATGAATATCTCTATGGCAACCATTTCCTGATCATTACTGATCACAAGCCTCTAGTACACTTATTCCATCCTGGTAATAAGATCCCTGAGCATTCCCTCAGAAAGCTTCAAAGATGGTCCATGTTCCTTTCTGATTATTCCTATCAGATCGCCTATCGTGCCACATCCCAGCATTGTAATGCTGATGCCCTCTCTCGCTTACCAGTAGGTCCTGATACCGCCTTCGATTCTCAAGAATCCGAATGTCTTCAGTTAGACATAGAACTCGAAGACACCGTATCCACCTTTCCTATTGACGCTACCTGCATTGCTAAAGCTACGGATAAGGACAGTACACTTGCTACGGTACGTACTTACATTCGCAATGGTTGGCCCCTTCAGAACAAACTTCCTGCCCACCTTGCGCCTTATCATCGTATTCAGCATCGTCTTACGACTCGTGCCGGAGTTATACTCCTGGAAACCGGCACCACCTTCCGAGTGGTTATCCCACCTAGTCTACAGACACAAGTTCTCGACTTGTTACACCAAAGTCATTGGGGTATATCCCGCACTAAGCAACTGGCAAGTCAACACTGCTACTGGCCTGGTATTGATGCTGCCATCGAAAAGCTCATCCGCCATTGTGAACAATGTCAAATTAATCAGAACGCCCCGTCTTCTGATCTAGCTTCATGGCCTCCTGCTACTTCTCCATGGGAACGAGTTTGTATCGATTTCGCAGGTCCTTTCCTCAATTCCATGTGGCTCATCGTCATAGATTCTCTATCGAACTTTCCCTATGTAGTGGATATGCATTTGACTACTACTACAGAAGCTACCATTCGTGCTCTTCAGAAATTATTTACAACTCAAGGCTTACCTCAAGTCCAAATTTCTGACAATGGACCGCAATTTACAGCTACTGCTTTTAAGAACTTCTGTACATATAATGGCATTCCCCATATTCTAGCACCGCCTTTTCACCCTCAATCTAATGGTGAAGCTGAACGCTTTGTACAAACTTTTAAGAAAAGTATGAAAAAAGCTGTCTCTTCAGGCTTAACTAAAGACCAAGCATTGTTACAACTCTGAAGCAACTACAGAACTCTGCCGGGCGCTGATAATGTCACTCCCGCACAAAAGCTCCATGGACGACCTCACAGAACTTTACTTTCTCTGTTGCAGCCTCTTCCGGGCCAGCCTAAGACCTGGCCAACAAAGTTCACCGTCAACGACAGGGTCTACATAAGGACATTCAAGTCAAACCCGCTCTGGTTACCTGGTGTCATCCGCAGATCTTTGGGCCATCGTCTCTACGAGATTCAGACTGCTGAGAAACGCATTTGCCGCCATCAGGACCAGATACGCCTGCGCTACCGTCCATATCCGGCTATTGATTCTCTTGTTAAGCCAGATAAATCTATTGCTGAACGAGCTTTAGACCATTTAATAACCATGGGTTCCTTTCATGACGATGCAGCGCCACTCCGCCCAGTCACAGCTCCGGACAATACAACAGAGACGTCAGGAAGCTCCTGCCCAGCATCGTAGCCGCCGCCAGCGCCGCCGCCGCTTCACGCTGTATCGGCGTATTTAGGAGGGGAGGGTGTTGTATGTCCTCCGCTCTCTTCGCTCAGCGCCTGCCAGCCGCACGCACCCAAGCGTGAATCATTCAAGACTCGACGCGCAGTCTTCAGTGCGCGTGCCTGTTACGTCGTGTGCAGTATATAAGGAGCTCCCTGTCTGTCACTCATGAGGATTCTCCCCAGTGTCGTGCTCCAGAATACACTGAACGTCGAACACGGAGGCTACTCCTCTTAAAAATGTGTCTCGACCAGGTGGACGGAATTCTGGTAGTATGAGGTTTCACCTCAGGTCACTACTCCACTTTCCCGTTCCTTCATCCATGTCGAGCCCCGATTTGTATGCCACACATCCCCAAGCTCACTCAAGCTCCGACACACACATTAGATTATCTAATTGTGAACATAGCTTTCATTTAGTACAAGCTTATGAACTCAGACACTTCAAGTTAGAAGGAACTCTCTTAGCTAATCTATGCTAATGCAAATGATAGTTTTCAACTATCACGAACTATAACTTTCCCAAGAACTATCTTTTCAAGATAACCGTGAGTGTAAATACATTCAGAGTATACATAGTGTATAGAAACAGAAACTCTCTCAAGATTAATCATCTACTTGCTTCAAGACAATTTTATGTTTTATTCCTGTACATACTGTAGAATTCTGTGTGAAGCAAATAAATAAGTTGTGTTCTTGTAAACCTTATCTTGTTTACAACACAACTAGCACCCCTATAACCATGTGCACGTTAGTTGGGCTGCAACAAACGTCATTGGAAGGGGTTGCTGAATCACACTGTATGTCAGTGTTAGTGTCAGTGAGTTACTTCAAATTACGTTTCGTGCTATTATAACATATTATATTTCTCTATCTGAGGGAGCAGCTTTAAATGTGCGTCTCGTACCGGTATTGATTTTCTTTACATCGTTATGAATTTCAAACTGTCAGATGGACGGAATTTCTATGTCAGGCATTAATCCTACACTCATCAGGAGACTTGCCATAACAAACCTGTAGTTCAAGTGAGAGATATACTCACAGTTTAATGGGGCGTGATAAACCAATATTTTATCTCAATTTGTAAAGTGTTGTGGTATCTTAGTCATGTTTTCATTTGCCTTAAATAACAAATTATATTTTCATCTAAAGCTGTTTTCCACACTAAAGCAGGTGGATATGAAACTTCTCCCTGCTTTTTAAAACTTAGAAATTTCTTATATATTAATTCGACATCTGTATAAACCTGAGTAGTAGGGCTGGGCGAGCTTTAAAAGAATGGGAGCTGAATCAGCATTTTCCCACGAGGTCACTGACCCCTGCCAAGCTCATTGACCCTGTGACGTTACGTCACGAGCACGTGGCCTTGTTTACAAACAAAAGCACGTGGTCTTGACAGCCTTTGTGTTTTGGAAAGAAATTTGAACAAGAGAACGTCGCTAATCTTACTGCTGCCATCTTGACAGCTCCTAACCTCACTGCTGCCATCTTGACAAGTCCTAACCTAACTTCTTGCCTACGTAGGGTGCTGATTTGAATAATTGACTGCTGTCAAGATGGCAGCTGCCATCTTGACGGGTCCTAACCTTACTTACTGGCCGCATGGGCCCGGAATTTCAACAAGTGGGCGTGGCTAACCTGACAGCCGCCATCTTGACATGTCCTAACCACGTGCACTTGTTTTACTGCTGTTATCTTCATAGGTCGGCCCGGAATTTTGAACAAGTGAACGTGACTAACCTCACTGCTGCCATCTTGGCAGGTCTTAACCACGTGCTCGAGCTGGGTGCGGAATTTCGAACGACCCTGACGGGACATAGCCACGTGCAGGCGCAGAATTTTTGAAAAAGTGTACTTGGATAACCTCACTGCTGCTATCTCGATAGGTCCTCACCACGTGCTTTTGAATCTAACCTCATTGCTGTTATCTTGATGGAACTTAGCCATGTGCAAGCGCGGAATTATGAAACGAACCCTAACCTCACAGCTGTCATCCTGGCGGGACTTAGACATGTGTGATACCATCTTGGAGGGGCGTAACCTCAGAGGACTCTAGTTTTTAAGGCTAGTTTCCCTTCTCGTCATGCCTCTTCCTGAATTTATCTTGGAGGAGCCTAACGGCAGAGGAGTCTAGTTTTAAGGCTAGCAGCCTTCTAGTCATCCCCCTTTCCCGACACCATCTTAGAGGTGTCTAACCCCAGAGGATCCTAGTTTTACGGCTAGTTGCCCTTCTCGACATGTCACTTCCCCGACACCATCTTGGAGGGGCCTCACCTCAAAGGATTCTAGTTTTAAGGCCAGCTGCCCTTCTTGACATACCTCTTTCTGACACTATCTTAGAGGGGCCTAACCTCAGAGGACTCTAGTTTTAAAGCTAGCTGCCCTTCTTGACATGTCCCTTCCCGAAATCATCTTAGAGGGGGCCTAAGGGCCCTATTTGTAAGGCTATCTGCCCTTCTAGGCATAACCATTCCCCGACAGCATGTTCCTCCTCCTCCTCGTGACGTTACGGAGGTCAGCTCAATCCCTCCTTCTCCTCCTTACAGTTTACAGTTAGATGGCTATGCCTCTTTTCTGCTTATCTGACACAGTATTACGGACAGATGCTCTCGTTTCTATATTACGCTAGTTGGCCCTCCCCTTCGCAAGAAGCCTAACTACACAGTCGGTAAGGCTTTACGTCTCCATCCGACCGAGACCTCCCCTCCTGAACAAGACAAAACATGTACAGGTTTAATCCCGTTACAGAGAAAGGGAAAAATTGTGTTGCAACCTCTACCGAGAGCAACGATTTTTTGTGTTTAGTACATATATAGTCGGTTATCTTACATTCCTAACGTGTTCCAAACAGAAAAATTTACCTTGATTATAAATATATGTCAGGAGGCGGAGGCGGTTTCATGTTGATAAAACAATAGAAATTAACGCGCAGGCAGACGATGATTGCATAGAATAAAAACTCAACGGGGAAACTATGTTTCTCCTTATTTCGCGAATACAACATTAACTTTATGACACAAACACATTAGTTGTCAAACAGAATAAAAAATCATCGATTTAAACCCTGTTGTCTCTGTTCAGAATAAAAAATAATCGTCGATTTCTAACACAGATCTCTATGTTGAATGTCAGCATTAACAAAGAAAAACTCTATTACATGCATTAGAAAAATATGTATTACAGTTATCGATACCATCACTGATCTCTCTCTGATTTAGTCACCGTAACAGAATAAAATATTAAATTTATGACGGAAATACATAACAACTATAGCAGAGTAAAAAATATCGTTATCGATTCGACAACTAAACTCTCTCTTGAATGTCGGAATAAAAAAAAATCTATATTACATGCTTTAGAAAAAATCTGTGTTACAGTTATAGTTTCGAACCCTGATCTCTCTGTTTAGTGTCAGAATAAAAATCTCACTAACAAATGCAACATATGGAATCGAACCCTGTTCTCTCTCTGATTAGTGCTAAAATAAAAATACCTTACTCCTTATTTCGTATGCTGTCTACACATGATTAATGAGAGAAACACACAGTTACAGTAAAAAATTACATATATAGAATCGAACACTGAAACTCTCTGATGTGTAAGATAACAACAGACTACACATGTTAACATACGCACTATATCTTATTTTCGCAAGTATACTTCTTTGATGTTACACGCACACAGCACTCTCCATCGTAAAACTGAACGCACACACACGCAAAATACGGAATTGATTGTTACATAGATAAAATATATTCGTGTGGAACAAGCAAATGCTCTGAGCTAGCCCTTACAAACGTATATTTCATCACTACGTGCAAACACACACGAGGTCTAATTCTCTCCACACTTCATTCACAGATATTGCAATTTCAATTTTTTAGTATTTAATTTTGATTACCTGAGATACTTACATGTGAAAAGGGGGAAAGATTAAATCATACTTCTGTATGTGGGGATGTGTGGTCTGTATGAAGCCAAAGAAAGAAATGAACGAGCCACACTGCAAGTTCTGCCTGCACGTCGCTAGCATAACCGGATGTATGTCATAGTATACGCAGCACTTTGACTCTTACCATACAGTTTCATGAAGTACTGAGAATCATACAGAAATACTTATCACATATATTTTAAAAATTGATGTGTCGTAGGGTAGGGGTGGAGATATTGAAAAAATCTGAAAACCAACGATTTAGTCATAGAGCTACACCCTTGAAACTTCCCCATGTTAGCAGCCGTAAAGATAGTTTTACGTGGTTTCGCATTTTCTGACCAGACAAATATGTTGAGGCTGTACCTTTCTACTCCTCTGTTTGCGTAAAGTAACTTTCTAAATAGCTTCCGTAGAGGATTGGTAGAGATGTTTTCTGCGGCCGTAGGCGACCTGCGCGTCCTGATGAACATGACTCGGGACCTCTATGTCTAAAGGCTACGTTGTACTTCCCATTATTATTATTATTATTATTATTATTTCTATTATTATTATTTTAAAAGTAACACGGTCTATTTATGGTTAAGATATATTTAGCGGCTGGCGACAGTCTCTCGCACAGCGTTGAGTTGGGGACAGGAAACACGATGTGCATCTCTTATTACAATCCTTCTACAGATACACACAAGTATTGTTGAACAAATATCTCCGCTAATCGTTTTAATACAGTAAGAAAGTTAACAATTTAAAATATTGGACAGGGGGTTTTTAGAGGTAGCATTCTTACCTCTTCCTCGGTGGGGCCACGGGTCCGATCCCTCCTGACTAGGTTATGTGTGAAGATAGGATTTTAACTACGAGCACACTACTGGATTCTGTAGTTCAAATCCCCCTAGTCACTCTACGGGAGATTTGTGTAGAGGCGGGGGATAGATACATCATGTTATCCCCGGTTCGATTCCTAACAAGGGCAGGGATTCTTGCTTGTCTAAACTAAACCCTCATAGCTCTTAACCCCCGAAGGCTTGCAGATTACGGGTGGTGTCGTGTAGTCAGCACGACAAATCCTATCGTCCGTTAGTTGATTCTAACACTGTACAGTAAAGAATCAAATCCGGTATCTTCTAAACTGGAGGTTAAAACGTTAACGATTCCACTACGTGTCGAGGGCACACACCATTGAATTATTTACCCAAAAGGCAGGGTTATTACAGAAAAGAAGAAACACTGCGCCTTTTAAACATTTTCCCTGCTACATAGAAAATCATAGAATCGTGGATATATTTCTCAGCTTACAAGACGAAAGAGCATCTCTTAGTAGCCTCTTGGGTTATGCAAGGATGCAGATAATGCATCGTTTGTCTCTTCCTACATGGAAGATAAGCTGAGTACAAAAGAATAGCCAGGCTTATAAATTGTTCTTAAAAATATAATCCTAATATTATTCATATTGCCTGCCTCTTATCCTGAGACCCCGGATTTGATTCCCGGCGAGGTCAGCGATTGTTACCTATTGGCTATTTCGAGGTCCACTCAGCGTATATGTTCACAATTGAGGAACTATCTGACTGCGACATAGCGACCCCGGTCCAGAGAAACCGAGAATAACAGCTGTGAGGAATCATCGTGCTGACTACACGACACCCTCGTAATCTGCAAGCCTTCGGGCTGAAGCAGCAGTCGCTTGGTAGGCCAAGGCGCTTGGAGGCTGTATAGCACGAAATTGAAGGTTATTCTAGACCAGGCAAATATAATACTGTTATTATTATGATTATTACTATCGTCATTATTAACATTGCCAGCCTCTTACCCGGACACACGGGTTCAATTCCTGGCTTAGTCAGGGACTTTTACCAAATAGCTAGTTCAAGGTCCAGTCCGTCTACGTGATTACAATTCAGGAACTATCTGACTGCGAGATAGCGACCCCGGTCCAGAAAAACCGAGAATAACAGCCGTGAGGAATCGTCGTGCTGACTGCACGACACCTCGTAATCTGCAAGCCTTCGGGCTGAGCAGCGGTCGCTTGGTAGGCCAAGGCACTTCGTGGCTGTATGTCACGAAATTGAAGGTCATTCTAGACCTCGCAAATATAACACTGTTATTATTATCATTATTAATATTGCCTGCCTCTTACCCGGGGATCCGGGTTCGATTTCCGGCGAGGTTAGGGATTTTTACCTCGACCTGAGGGCAGGTTCGAGGTCTACTCAGCCTACGTGATTAGAATTCAGGAACTATCTGACTGTAATATTGTCCCCTATGTCTAGAGAACTAAGAATAGCGATTGTATGGATACTACACATCACCTCATAAATCTGCACACCTTCGAGCTGAGCAGCGATTACTTTTGTACAATAGATATATATTCAAAACTTTAATTTTACCTAGATATACATGGTAGTTTTTATTCAGTGAGCAGAGAATGCACACGCTGTGCGCCAAACAGGACTTTGGACATCGCTGACTTGCACGTACCATTTAATAAGCCTGACCGGGCATAGATATTGTCCCCTTCAAAAGTGGTAAAAATCATTTAAGGGAGAATATTTTCTTTCTACTGTGAATTGGAACATTATTTCGTGAACCAGGAAGGGAGTTTTAGCACGTTGAGTCGACTAGAACCAGTTACCAGGTGCATGGAAATCCCAGCTGAGAGCGAGCGAGAGGAAACAAGCAGATACAACTAGCCAGTTGACCTTCAAATCAGCCGTGAACACCACGTGATCAGGCGAAATATGTGTCTAACACTCGATCAATACTGGCGAGGTTATATGACGTATGATTATGGCAGCCAATCAGGTGATAAATTTCGTGTGAAGTTAATGAAGTGACCAATCGTGTATAATGAGAAGACGCACCCCTGTCTTAAGACGGTGAATTATGGATTTTCCTAAGGAAACTTTACCCTGGATTTTCTACCTCTGAACGCGACGAGTGGGGTTTTATTCTGACTTCAACTACAGAAGTGAAAAGACGCACTTTGCTCACTGGAGAACTTCGCCTTATTTAGAGCTTCCAACATGTTACAGATAGCAGTTCAGACATTCACAGATTATATTTACAATTAACTGAAGATATCAAAAGATAAGTTGCTTTTCCATCTCGTCAAACAACGGTGTGTGTGTTGGACACGTCTCAGACTTAAAATTCAGTTTCAGCTTTCGCAAGAACTTCTACAGAGGAGATTATTGGTTCAAGCGCAGGGCAAGATGCCTGTCTTCCTACAATATGAATGGTGTGGTTTCCAGCGCGCCAACGTGTCCTCAATGAACGAGTAGAATGTGAAGCAGCTCAGACGGGCGAGACCAGGATCGATGGTGCGTAACGTGGTAATGCACTAGGTCATCAACCCGAGTTCTACGATCGACAGTCACCACCAAGTAATATTTAAACATTGTTATTCTTTCTTTCTATTTGTAAAATGTAAAGTGTAATGATATAGCCTCTACTTATTTGCTTAGAAGAATTTCTATTAGTTAGAATTTTTTCCGTCTCTTCTTTCTTGGTGAAGGTAGTTTGAGATGATGAGTGTGTGTATTTTGAACCTGAGTGAATGTCTCAAGAAATGTTTCAACTGTCCCGAGTTCATTGTGGCAGGAGAAATAAAAGTAACACGACCTCAACGTTAAACTAGGATTATTTGAATAATTTTTATACTTGAATTGAGATCAGATGGGACAGCAATTTCGTGAATTCCATTATATCAGAGTTCATTCCTCGATTATACGACGTATGGTTGGATTTCGAGCGCGATAGAGTCATCTGAGATATTGTCGTGCAGTAGCTTTCGCATGTGTGATCTTGCGCGCCCAGGAATAATAATAATAATAAAAAAAATTAACCTAATTATCGCGTAAAGGAACACCTAAGATCATGAGCATAATAATAATAATTATTGAATAAGATTGGTGTGTGTTCATTTTGTATTAATTTAGGCCTGGGAAATGGCAGTATCTGACCGATACATTTATATATATTTGCTGTGCTATTATAATTATTTGACTGGTAGATTGATATAATGGAATTTAGCGGATAAACTGTGCATCCATTATTAAGTCAATTTAAGAAGAAAATGTGTTACCTGACATGATTTCTTCGTTGTGGGCGCAGATTAATTGAGAGCCACAATTATGGTGGAAGGATAAAAATAAATATCGCAGCTCATGAGCCGCATGCGCGTAATGTTAATTCTGACCTGTGTTTAGGCAATTTTGTCGATAATTTTTGGATGACTTCTGCTCGTAAATTTTCCCTGAACATCGTCGTATGACTGAATTATTCAATAAAGTGATAATCATTGCTTTATCACATCTCAAGTTGATGAGAGGAAGTTCCCACGATATTGTCATCATGAGAATATTTTCCCTGACTTTGAATAAACATGAAAATAATAATCAAGGGCTAGCATTCGTGTAAATATGTATATAATATTTCCGTGTACCTTTGTGTGAATGTAGTGTGTGTGACTTGTCTATGTTTTGCTCATTGTAATTTTACGGTCCATATTTGTGACGATGCTCTTCGCTGTGTTCGTGGATTTTTGGCCATTTTTATGCCAAATTCAGTGGTTCACTATTTAACAGAATATAAATCTTTAATGAATTTTATTCGTTTTTAAGGAAGAATAGGGTCTTAACTAGCGAATACGTATAAATAAGTATAGGCCATGTCAGTGGATTGAATTCACAAAAATAGAATTTGTAAGCGTGACTTAACCAATTCTTATCAATCAATGAGTAAACGTAGGTTGACATGAAGTCAAATTCCAAGTTATTGTGTGAAGATCAACTACTGAATAATTATGAAAGGGAATTTATTAACTAGTTTAAAGGCTAAGGAAGACGATTCAACCATAATTTCATGGGAGAAAAGTTTTTATTTGATTTTAGAAAGGAGTGAAATTGATCATTTTCAAACTCGATTTAAATGAAGTCCATTGAGGAAGGAAGTTTTATTTTCAAATAATTTAATTATTAATGGAAGAGGTAATCTCAAATTGATTATTATTAGTCATTTAATTAAATTTTAACTAAAATCTAAATATTATACTTACAGACTCAGGCATTTGCCGTTCCATTTACCGATGGAGTGTCCATGTTAGTAACGACATAAAAGAAGATGAATCATACGAAAAGTTCCTAGATTTTGTAAATTATTTGTAAAATTTGAGGAGAGCAGTAGTTACAATAAATGTGTGAAACCTATTTAGCTTTCTTTCATTTGCCACTAGTTCATCATCTATCCCTGCACTAAAAAAAATTCCGCACAGCCGATAAGCGAACGATCTACCCCAGGAGATCCTCGCTCACCGGCCGAGCTGAGCCCGGCATGCACGTACCATTTAATAAGCCTGACCGGGCATAGATATGTACATATCGTTATTCAACTGACTACTGCACACATGAATGTAAAGTTAGAAATAATAATAAATTTTGTTATTTCTGTACCGGCTGATACACCTATACACAACACATTTCAATTTTCCGCCGTTAAGTACTCCTCTACATGAGAAACTCTGAACTTTAACAACTCTATCAACTTATAAGTTTTCTCAGATGTCACTACCGGAAATGTTGTGATTACGAAGTTGTCAATACTGTGTGGATTTCAACTTGTTTTGTTTTCCAATGATAAAGAAGTGTGGAAATTCTCTTATAGATGTCTCTACCAAAAAGAAAAACTATGATCATGCCCCCTGGTGCGAAGTGAAGGAACTTTTCTTGAAGATATTTTGTACTCATAAGTTTTCCTATAACTAAATTTTGTTCTTTCATTTGTGGGTTGGCAATATTAAGATTTTCTTTCCGCCAGTTTTGAACTTAGCCAATCAGTAATTTCTGCAATTAATTTCCAACCAATCATAGGTTTCTTCTTCAATTTTGATGTGTAACTTTAAGCGATCAATAAAAAGTAGTGGGTGTGGTTGTTTTATTCATGAAAGGTCTCGAACTTTCCCTGAGGGTTTAAAAACTGCTGATTTTCACGGCTCCTCGCCACTTCTTCAACCTCTAGCTTAGTGTATGGACGTGTAGCAGGGGACGGGTAGCGCCTCTTCCTTCGGGCAGCAGCTCTTCAACAAGGTAATGGCCGTTTAACATCTTTATTTCTTGCTAGCTCAGCAGTTTAACCCTCGGGGAAGGTCCGAAACCTACCTGTCTAAGAATGTAACTTAGTGCCGGCTTATGTAAAAAAAAATTATTACTTTAACTTAAATCGGGGATAGAGGGTGCTTTAGCCTCTCGAGCTCCCCTTCATTTTTGATTTGAGGTGACTACGTTTTCATAACCGATTTTTATTTCTTCTTAATGTGTTAAAAATATTCTTATACGAGTCACCTCCCTAGTTCGGGAATAGCCCCTGTGTCATCGGTCTATTGCCTCTTAGGTTTTAATATGTGTATTTAGGAGTGCAAAGTCTCGCCTCCTTTCATTTTGTTGTTGGGACATTTATTTAACCTATTATTTTTCGGCTAAGGCCCTGTAGGCTGGGTACAAGATACCCCTGTTTCTTAGTAAGTGTGCCTTGAGGGCAGTTGATAATAATGTTTGTTGTTGCCTTTGATAGGCTCAGAAATTTGAGAGCAGGTCAGCTCTTTCTTGTGTTTGAAAAGTGCCTCTGGGAGGCTTGAGGTTAAAAGTTGGGAGTAAGTGCTCCTTGAATGAAGGGGTTTTCTGCCCTTTGAACAAATGTATACCTGGGTAAAGTTGGGCTAGTAGCTCAAGGATTGTAAATTGGAGCTCGAAGCCCATAACTGGTTAAGATCCCTGAACTTGTACTTTCGTTTGTAAAAAGTATATCTTGTACCTGATTTTTGTTATTTCACCTAGTGAAATTTTGTTAAATCTTGTTGTCTATTGAAAATATAAACTTCGGTTAAATTTTTTAAGGTTTGGTTTCATATTGTGGATAGGCCCATTCCAGCCCGCACCTTCTTTCACCTCTGCATTCCACGGGTAACCCCGTAACAAGTGGTAGCAGAGCGTGATTGAATGTGTCTCAATTTAGCCCCTTTTGACGGCTAAACATAATCTTTAATTTGAACTCTAACAATTTTCTCAGTTGCTGGAATTTTTTTTTGCAAATTTTTAAATTTCTCAGCATTTTGTCACCATGTCCGGCCCTCGCGAAGTCCTCCATCCCGGCTATTTGCGCAAGGAGAAGTTGATTTATGAATTAACCATTAGAAATGATCAATCTGGAGGCACGGTTGCGGTAGACACAAACAAACTGAAGGAGTCATTAGAGTCACCAATTTGTATCACAACATTGGGAGAGAAAGATATTGATGTCGCTCTCTCCACTATCACTGACAATACTACTGAGCTAGCATCCGTAGTTAGTTTTTTTTGAAGTAGGTGATCCATCCCCAAATCAACTCAAAAGAGTACAGACTAGATTGTACAAATTTTCCAATAGAGTTAGTGATCTATTGTCTCTTAAGTTGAATGAACTTCAGGGTAAGGAGGCTAGTAATATTGTAGAACACCTTTCTAAAATGTCGAACAAAGTTGGTCAGCTGTTAACTGGAACTGTTCGTCCCAAGACCGATCAAGCCACGGTTGCAAACATTGCTAGTGAGGAGGATTCTTCCAAAGGGGAAGAAAGTAGAAGATCCGTAGGAGTCCAACAAACACGGCCCCATTAGAAACTGGGTCTGGTCGTCGTACATCCATTCCTCCATTTGTGTTGAATAATGCACTCTCTGAAACAGCTTCTCCGCCCCTTAGGCCTTTACCTACCATGTCACCCGAGTTCAGTAGTTTGCCTCATCCCTTAGCGATGTTGCTTTGGGGTATATCAAAGATTTCCGTTAACTCCACCAGTGATGTCATTTCATTTTTAAGATTTTTAGTCGAGTTCCAGGATCACGCCCGTGTCTTTTCTCTTTCCCCATGTCAAATTCTTCAGATTATTTATCCCTATGCCATCGGCGTCCTTTCAGACAAAATAGTAAGAGCAATTGCTGAACAATCAACTATTGAAGATTTTCATGCACACCTTCTGGCAAACTTCATTCTGGCTAGGGCAAGGTCCTCTCTAATTCAGAAGTACTATTATAGAGCACAGTGATTGGATGAAAATCTGCCCGACTCCATCCAGGACATTAAATTCTATACTAGAGCGTTTGTTCTTCATTTCCCTGAAGATCAAATTGTCCATGCCATTGTCAAAGACATTTCCCCATCCTACAGGTCATATCTGTGTTTTGCGTCGCGTCCACAAACTTTTGTCGAGTTAGAGGCTATGGCTGTCTAAGCCGAAGGAGTTAGACATGCGGACACATTACGTATCGCGAAGGAGCCCCCTCCATCTTCAAGTAATTTTCGGCTTCCACCTCGCCGAACTTTCACAACCCGCAAATGTTATGCTTGTGGGTCGGCAGATCATCTCCGGAACAAGTGTCCTTTAGTTAAATCTAGCGGGACAAAGAATGGAGCAGGGTCATCCCAAGGCTGCTCTAAATGCGGCGTTTTTTCCGATATTGCAAAGAATTGCCCGAATTCTAATAGCACTCCCTCCTGCTCAACTTCTGGTGCACCTTCCAATAACGCAAAAAAGTGACTATCGGCATCGGCTGAGTCGGCGTGCCCACCTTCTTCAGGCTCAGCCCCTGTTAAATCCGACAAAATCTCAGGGAAAAGTCAGTCTTCCAATTTATCATTTGAAGGTCCCAAAGAATGTCTGAGGATTGCGGCAGATTCCCCCGCACCTGTACCATTTCTCAAAATTGAATTAAATTATGAACCTGTCACCGCTCTATTAGACTCAGGCAGTGTTTGTTCAATTATTTCGGCTGAATGGTACTCTAAATTAAAGTCTGCCTGTAAATTTTCTGATTATTGTTCGTCTTCTGTTCAATGCGTTTCGGCAAACTAATCTCCATTAGAAATTTTAGGTTACCTATATGCCAAAATTCGCATTTCGAAATTCACTTGGAAAGTGAAACTGTTTAAGGCTAAGCATTTGTCTTGCCCTATTATATAGGGAGCTGATTTCATGTCCCACACCGGTCTTGTGCTCGACATTCAGAGCAAGTCATGCAGTTTCAAATGTGCTTATAATTATACAATCCCTTTGTTGAAATGTAATTTTGTATCATGTTCATCTGTTTCGCCTACCAAGGATGAGATGTTGTTAGACCTTAGACATCTACCTGAGGAGCAGGCTGATAGTATTCGTAAGTTTTGTCAGTCATTTCCAGATGTTTTCTCCGATACTCTTGGCGTTACTGACCTTATTGAATACAAGATTGAAGTTACGGATTCGATTCCGGTTCGATTTCCACCTTATAGGTTATCTCCACCTAAAATGGAGGCTCTGAAGGAGATCATAGATCAGATGCTGAAAGATGGTATTATTCGACCCTCTAAGTCACCGTATTCATCGCCTATTTTCCTAGTTCCGAAAACCCAAGGTGGCTTCAGCCTGTGAATGACTATAGGGCTTTAAATCGGAAGGTGGTGTTACAATCTGTGCCCCTTCCCGACCTTCACTCTTGTTTTTCATGGTTTCGAAAAGCTAAGTTCTTCACCATCTTAGACCTCAATCAGGCGTATAATCAGATCCCTCTAGCTGAAGAATCTAAATATCTGACAGCTTTTGCCACGGATTGGAACTTGTATGAGTACAACCGCGTGCCTCTTGGGCTCCCCACGGGAGCAGCTGTGCTTACGAGACTGCTAGACAGGGTTTTCTCCGACATCAAATTCGAGTATTTATACCATTATCTTGATGATGTCGTCGTATTTTCTGAGACCTTTGAAGAACATCTAGATCATCTGAAAGAGGTCCTTAATCGCCTTCGTAAGGCAGGGTTAACGGTGAAGTTATCTAAGGTTGCTTTTGCTAAGCCTTCTATGTCATTTATAGGGCATATTGTGTCGCCCGATGGTGTCGCAGTGGATCATTCTAGAACACAGGCCATCCGTGATTTCAAACCACCCAAGGACCTCAAAGGTATTGCCAGATTCATTGGAATGGTGAATTTCTTCAGGAAATTCATTCCTAACTTCGCTAAGAGAGCGGCGCCCTTGAACTTACTTCGTAGGAAAGGCGTCAAATTTGAGTGGGGGCCTTCTCAACAAGCCGCTTTCGAAGACCTCAAACTTGCTCTTTGTAATGCCCCTGTTCTTTCCATGCCTGATTTCTCGAAGAAATTTGTCGTCCAAACCGACGCGTCGTCATCGGCGGTGGCTGCAGTCCTTCTTCAAGAGACTGAACTAGGGAGGCCAACCATCGCCTATGCATCTAGGACGCTATCGGCTCAAGAAGCCAAGTATTCCATTTATGAACTTGAAGGTTTGGCAGTCTTATTTGCGCTAGAAAAGTTCCGCTTCTATGTGGAAAAAGGCCAAATTCGACTTGGAGACAGATGACCAAGCCTTAAGTTGGGTCTTAGCTAGGCCGCGTCGTACTGGTCCCATAGCCCGCTGGGCCATCAGGATTTCTGCCTTCCAATTTGATGTTAGGCATATAAGAGGGTCTGAAAATGTTGTGGCGGACGGACTAAGCCGTATGTTTTCCAATGATGTAAAGCCCTTGGAACAGGAAGACAGTTCTTCACTTCCCGAGTCTATATCTCCTGGTGTAACTGCCATCATAACGGATGCTCCCATGTTATTTAGGGATCTTGTAAAACATCAACGTGAAGATCTAGTGCTGGCTCCTATTATAGAAACCCTTCCTTCTGGGGAAAATGCCGTCCCTTATGTATTGAGGAATGGTGTTTTATGTTGCTCGTCGCGGCATGATCACAAGATGAAATTTGTGGTTCCAGCTATTCTTGTACCTATGTTCAAATACTACCATGAGACCCCATTAGGGTGACATTTAGGCATCTTCAAAACCCGAGAAAAGATCCGAGAAATGTTCATTTGGAAAGATATGCACGGCGAAATTCGTGAATTGGTAAAGGCCTGTAAATCATACCATGTCCACTAAGCAAGGGCTATTGTCTTCTCATCAAGCGTCGCGCCCCATGGAACGCCTCTATATCGACTACGTAGGATCATTCCCCCAATCAATGGGGAATGCCAACAAATTCATCCTTGTATGTGTAGATGGTATCACAAGATTTTCCTGGTTATATCCGACTAAGCTGGCTACCGCTCAGTCCACCATTTCTTGTTTAAATTCCATCTTTGCTTCTTTTGGTCCGTGTCAGTATATTGTTTCTGACAATGCTAAAGCTTTCTCCTCCAATCTCTTCCGTAAATTCTGTTTTGATCTGTCCATCTCTCATGTAACTACTTCTGCATACTATCCTCAACCATCTCTGGCTGAGCGGGTCACTCGTAATCTGACGTCGGCTGTAACTGCCTATCATCATGATGATCATTCTAGGTGGCATTCGTCCCTGCATTGGTTAGCCTTTGCTTTGAATTCGGCGGTTCATGAATCTCATAAGTTCACTCCAGCTTCACTGGTGTTTAAGTTCGTACCCAACACGCCACTCTCTAACCTTTGGTCTCTTAGTGATACTTTACCTGAGACAATAGATCCAGATAATATTAGAGATCTATGGAAGAAGGCTAAGGCCAATCTTAAAATATTTCATGGAAAGATTAGGGAAAGATATGATCGTGCACGGAGGCCCACCAATTAAACGGTAGGATATCAAGTAATGGTCAAAAACTTTGTTCCCGCGGGCAAGCTTGCCCCCAGATTTCATGGGCCGTGCACCGTTTTGGATTTCTTAACTCCGGTAACATTATTAGTGAGCAATCCAGCCACCGAGAGGATATTTAGGGTTCATCTGTCTCAGGTGAAACCTGTGTGATATCCTTGCTAACTTAGTCTTTAACATTTTGTAAGAACCTGAAGGTTATACTTTTGTTTTTTATTTTAAGGCCTTCTGCCCTTGGATTACGTTCTTTGTGTCTATGTGTTAATTGTGCGATCTTCCCCTCTGGTTATTCTGCTGTCCTTTCCTCGCGGCCTTTACCAAGCTCCCGTCTCCTGCTAAAACCATATCTGTGGCAAAAAGAAAAATTTTCCACGCCGCTGGCCCCTCTGACTCTCCAACAAAGATCGTACCCTTAAATCAGATGTCAACAACTATTCTGGCGCCGAGATCTTACTGTTTCAGTGCCCCTCAGCTGTTCGTCGCCTTAAAGCCACCGTGGTGGAGAAAGGGCCCACTCCACTCCCGTGATGACCTTCTGTGTACGGCGCGCCGGAGGCTATCTCCCGGCACAGGCTGAAGTGCGGCGCAAAAACCGCAAACTTATCTGGGGACTGTAAACAAACTTCGCATCTGCGGCGTCCTTCACCACGACTACCCCTCTCATGGTACGGGAGAGAGGTATCTCAGGGTACTTGAGAGGTCCGGAGGACCTCGACTGGACATCGGCAGCGGCGGCTGGTCTTGCCGTCAAACTTTTCATCGTGTGGTTGGCATTCAACGGCAACAAAGACACTCTCAAGCCGGAGTTCAACCATCTCCTATCTACTTCAAAACAAAGGAGACTCAAAAAATGTTTTGATGCTTTAAATGGTTTTTCAAAATTCTTCTACAAACTTTGGAAATTCTTAATGTCTCCTCCATATTCTTCCACCATCTATTTGCAAAGAAGGAGAAATTTTCTTCCTTTGCTGATTAAATTTTGTTAAAAAACGTCTTCTGTGTCACCCCATGGAAGGACATTTGGGAGGGGGATGTCTGTACCGGCTGGTACACCTATACGCCGTACACTTAAATTTTCCGCCGTTAAGTACTCCTCTACAGGAGGAACTGTGAACTTTAACAACTCTATCAACTTATAAGTTTTCTCAGGGGCCCAAGATACCCCTGTGTGGATTTCAACTTGTTTTGTTTTCCATTGATCAAGAAGTGTGGACATTCTCTTATAGATGTCTCTACCAAAAAGAAAAACTATGATCATGCCCCCTGGTGCGAAGTGAAGGAACTTTTCTTGAAGATATTTTGTACTCATAAGTTTTCCTATCAAAATTTCGTTCTTTCATTTGTGGGTTGGCAATATTAAGATTTTCTTTCCGCCAGTTTTGAACTTAGCCAATCAGTAATTTCTGCAATTAATTTCCAACCAATCATAGGTTTCTTCTTCGATTTTGATGTGTAACTTTAAGCGACCAATAAAAAGTAGTGGGTGTGGTTGTTTTATTCATGAAAGGTCTCGAACTTTCCCTGAGAGTTTAAAAACTGCTGATTTTCACGGCTCCTCGCCACTTCTTCAACCTCTAGCTTAGTGTATGGACGTGTAGCAGGGGGCGGGTAGCGCCTCTTCCTTCGGGCAGCAGCTCTTCAACAAGGTAATGGCCGTTTAAAATCTTTATTTCTTGCTAGCTCAGCAGTTTAACCCTCGGGGAAGGTCCGAAACCTACCTGTCTAAGAATGTAACTTAGTGCCGGCTTATGTAAAAAAAAAGTATTACTTTAACTGTAAATCGGGGAGAGAGGGTGCTTCAGCCTCTCGAGCTCCCCTTCATTTTTGATTTGAAGTGACTACGTTTTCATAAAGATTTTCTTTTCTTCTTAATGTGTTAAAACATTTCTTATATGAGTCACCTCCCTAGTTCGGGAATAGCCCCTGTGTCATCGGCTTAGTGCCTCTTAGGTTTTAATATGTGTATTTTGGAGTGCAAAGTCTCACCTCCTTTCATTTTGTTGTTGGGACATTTATTTAACCTATTATTTTTCGGCTAAGGCCCTGTAGGCTGGGTACAAGATACCCCTGTTTCTTTGTAAGTGTGCCTTGAGGGCAGTTGATAGTAATGTTTGTTGTTGCCTTTGATATGCTCAGAAATTTGAGAGCGGGTCAGCTCTTTCGTGTGTTGGAAAAATGCCTCTGGGAGGCTTGAGGTTAAAAGTTGGGAGCAAGTGCTCCTTGAATGAAGGGGTTTTCTGCCCTTTGAACAAATGTATGCCTGTGTGAAGTTGGGCTAGTAGCTCAAGATTGTAAATTGGGGCTCGAAGCCCTGTAACCTGACAAACCCCGGTCAGATATTATTATTATTATTATTATTATTATTATTATTATTATTATTATTATTATTATTATTATTATTATTATTATTATTATTATTATTATTGTCATTATTATTATTATTATTATTATTATTATTATTATTATTATTATTATTATTATTATTTATTCATGTGTATATTTCATTTATGTGTGTATTTAGTCGTCGCGGGTTAGTAACTCTTTTTGGAACTCTCGTTATTATGGATACTCTCTATATTTTATTTGGGACTAGTGTGTTTCGATCACTCAGTTTATCTCCCGGTTGTGTACGTGACGAGTCTCCGAGCGGGGTTTACGTGTTGACGGAGCTGAGGTGGAAAATTCCAGGAACTGGGCTATTTTAAGATGCTGTTGTGTTGGCTTGGGCTAGTGTGGTGCAAGCACGCGGATGTAGTTGGAAGTTGCAGCTTGCAGTGTGCAGAGGTGATACTGGTGGTAATCTGAGAGGTTTTTTGTACGAGTTGTGAGGAAGATGTCCCATGCCATGTTGGGAGTTCGAGATCTGCTGTTGAAGGAACCTGGGAGAAAGATGCTGGAGTGTAACAACATTCTATGGTTATGAATGTTAGCCATATATAATTCTACGGAGAGTCTACGTAAGGTAACGTGTTGGGCCTTTTCAAACTATACCAACGCCATCAGCAAAGTGGAGTCCATTCTTGAAAAATGAGTCATGACTGCGTGTGAATATTTTGCGTTGCGGAATAAACTGAGTACCAGTTATTGAGAGAGAGTTATTTCATAAATTAAGACATTTATTATTTATATCAATATTCTCTTTATTTTGTTATATATGTTCAAGGGTGTATCACGACGAGCTCTGCTCGGATTTCTAGATAAATACAGGTTTAATTGACTAAGTATATTGTATGAGATTAATATATATTCTGTTTAATTTCTATGGGTGGGGGAAATTACCAGATGGACTCCTTTTCCAATATTAATTTTTTAGGTATCAAGTGATTCAGATCTCCTTGTCACAAGGCAACGACCCTGAAGATGAGTTTCAACAGCCGGCAAAGTTTAAGAATTATTTATTTGTATATTTATGGCTCCCAAATTCCATTAGTCATTATTATTTATATTAATATTTAATAAAGAGGTTTCAATGTCGCTAGCAACGTGGGGCAAGACTGATCTGAGTCACGATAGGGTATGCACACAGAAATGGTATAGTTGCTCTCAAATTTCATGATATGTACAGTTGTTGTGGAGATTTCTTGTTCGCTGTGGAGTGTATAATATGTCTTGTGGAAATTTTTTATATGTGGGAAACGCAAGGTGATGAGTTGGACGAGAGAAAATATTAATCTGTTAAAATTAAGAAATAGGAGTGTGGAAAGGAAAGTGCATATTAATTGTAGTACAGGGGGAGCAAACTATACCGTTGACATGATTAATTCAGAGAGTGAAGCCACAATGGGCGATAATAATTTAAATGTTGTGTTAGATTCGATGGTAACCGGGGACAATGCTTCATCATCTCTATCGGAGCAGAGTAGCGATAATAGTGACCAGCAGCTAGACCAATTAGTTCATATTTTGAGTGAATTTACTAATAAACTTGAAAGTAAACTTAGAGAGCAGAATGATGAGTTAACACAGAAACTTGAAAGTAAACTTGAGGATAATAATCAGAAAATGGAAATTAATGTTGCTAAAATTGAAAAACAAGTTCAGGAAATTAGTGATAGGATGGATAATCAAGTAAAGAGGTTAAGTGAGAAAGTCGATTCAGGTATTATGGAGATGAGGAAGGAATTAAACTATCAATGTGTAGAAATTAATGGTAAATTGTCTGAGCATGATAGGCAAATTGAAGAAATTAGGGGTATATCTGAATCAAATAAAAGTGAATTTAACCGAGTAATTTGTAACGTTGCTAATAATCTTGAAGCTAAACTTGTTGAAAATAATTCTAAATGTCAGGATAAAATTTTAGATAACTTTAACAGTATTCACAATGTGATAAGTAAACAAGGTGTAATTGAACATCAGGTCAGAGAGAACGCTAGTCATATTGATGTATGGAAGGCAGATGTATTACAGAGGGTTGACGAAAAGATTCAATCAGTCAGGTCCTCAGGTGATGTTCAGAGTTCTAGCATACAAAGGCATATTATTAAGGAAATTGAGCTGCCTAAGTTTAATGGTAAGCAGTTTAACCCTCTGGAATTTCTCAAGGTAGTGGAGAAACGTTTTACTAGGAGCTTGGAAGAAGGTGTGTTAGAGTGGGACTTGGTAGATGATATGTTAGCAAGTGCGTTTACGGGTGAAGCTAGGAGTTGGTATGATGTTTATAGAGGTCATATTAAGGGTTTAAGGGGATTCAGGGAGTTGTTTATGGATAAGTTTTGGGATGAGGAGATTCAGGGTAGGGAAAGAGATAGGATTATGGCTGGGAAGTATAAGGGTAATGAGGGTATTTCTCGTACGGAGTATTTTCTTGTGCACGTGGCTATTAGTCAGAACTTAGAAGAGAGTTTGCCAGAGCAGGATATTGTTAGGAGGATGGCTAGACATTTTAATGAAGATATTCAGTTGGCCATGTGCATCCAGCAGGTTAAGACCATTAAGGGAATGGAAGGGCTGTTGCAACGTTTCGATTCTTTGGGTAGGCAGGTAGGACATAGGAGTGTGGGGGAAAATAATCACAGGAGAGGAGTAGCATTTGAAAGTAATCGTAGGAATGGGAATGACTATAGCAGAAGGGATCAGGGTAATGGGAATAGGCAGGAAGAAACCAGGATTAATTTCAGGAATCAAGATAGTAGGAATTTTAATTCTAGTAATCAGTCTAGGGATTTGAATGATAGGGGGAGAAGGGATGAGAGAGGTAATAATAGTGGTAATCAGCAGAATCAGAATTTAAACTCCAACGGGATGTCCTAAATAGGTCCGTTAGGAGATCCCCACTTGATGTGTAAATCCATGTTATCAGGGAGGCTTTTGAGATTGATGTTGGTAAGGATTTGTTGTGTGACCAGGATAGTGCTAAGGAAGGTGGTTCGTCTGAATTATTGATCAACCCAGCTATGGAGGCTACCATATGGGGTGTGAAGGAGAAATTGCTTGTAGACTCGGGGAGTCATAAGTCTTGTGTAAATTTTAAATTTTGTGAGGAAGCTCGTCGCAGAGGTGAGATTATTGAGGAGATTCCTGTGAGGAACACATTTATTATCACAGCAGCTGGTGCTAAGAGTAATCGTATTCGTAGTCAGGTTATTGTTCCTATTGAGGTTGGTGGTCAGACCATGTTGCAATGTTGTCTTGTTGTGCCTAATCTGGTATATTCCGTTATATTGGGGAATGACTGGCTATCTGAAACCAAGTGTGTGATTGACTATGATACTGCTGTTTTGAAATTTCTTGTTGGTGAAGAACGTAAACCGATTAAGCTTAATTATCAGGTGGATAGGAGTAGTTTTGTGCTTCATTGTAGTCATATTCAGGTTATTGAGGAAATTGTTGAGGATGAAGTCGATGTTAAAGTTAATAATGCAAGTATCAGAATTAATGACAGTATGGTATCGGAAAGTCAGGATTTGGTCAGTGAGGTGGAGAAAGCGGTGCGACAGACATGCCTGGAGGAGCAGCAGAAGAGGAAACTCTCGAAGATGAAATTGGAACAGGGACAGGATGAGGAGTTGTGTGATATTTTATTTGAGTTAGAGGCTGCTGAGCCTGACACTATTGTGGAAAAAGGGAATATGAGGTATAAACTTCTGAGTGGTTTAGTAGCTCGCATATGTCATAAGGATGTATGGAGGGTTGTAGTGCCTCAAGCCTTGCGGAAAGACATGATTTGGTATTTCCATAAGGAATTAGGTCACTTTGGTGCGGAGAAGGTATTATGTGCAATTCAGTATCACTTTGTGTGGCGCAATATGGGTAGACAAGTCCGTCAGACTTTGGCTACTTGCGATGTGTGTCAGAAGTGTAAACACCCAAATAGGTATATGCACGGGCCGAGGCAGGCTGTGATAACCGAGGATATAGGTGAGTTACTGTGTGTGGACATCTATGGACCGTTGGTTAAGTCTAGGTATGGCTACCGATATATATTTGTAATACTTGACTCGTTCTCTAAATTTGTTAAATTATACCCACTTCGGAAGGCTTCTGCTAGAGGATGTGCCAATGCAGTGAGTAAGTATTGCGAGGAATTCGGTAACTCTAGGAGGATCCTATCCGATCACGGCTCACAGTTCACTTCGAACATCTGGAAGAAGACTCTACAGGACAGAGGTATTCAGGTAACATATTCGTCTATAAGGTTTCCTTGTGGAAACATGTCTGAGAGAGTCATGAGGGAACTTGGACGGATGTTTAGGACCTATGTAAGTCATAATCATAGCTCTTGGTATGAACATTTAAGTAGGATGGAAAATTGGCTCAATGTCACAAGACATGAGAGTACTGGTCTTACACCCATTGAGGTGCACTTTGGGAGAAAGCCTGATTTTGAGTTGGCCAAGATATTGAGGTTGGAGAGCGTGGAGGAGGTTCCTCAGGATCTATTTGTACAGCTTGCTAGGGAGAAGCTGGTTAAGTTTGGTCAGAAACGTGCTAGGATAGTTCAGAATAGGTGCTCTGATAGTTTAGAGGTAGGAGATGAAGTATTGTTGCGAGTGCCTCACCCATCTAACGCTGAGGATAAGACCATACCTAAGTTTTTCAATTGTTTAAGGGTCCTTTTATTGTTGCGAGAAGGATAGGGAGGTGTGCATATTCCTTAATTGATGCTAATAGGAAATGTATTGGAACTTATAATGTGTTCAATTTGAGGAGATACCATCGGGATCCCTAATGTTGTGTATTGTATATTTGATGGGTAGTTTGAGGAGCTGTCCTTGGGCCATCAGCCACCTGATTTGTGTTGTTTTGCCAACATTTGCATCTGTTGGAAAACAAAGGGGGAGTATTGTAACCTGACAAACCCCGGTCAGATATTATTATTGTCATTATTATTATTATTATTATTATTATTATTATTATTATTATTATTATTATTATTATTATTATTATTTATTCATGTGCATATTTCAATTATGTGTGTATTTAGCCGTCGCGGCTTAGTAACTCTTTTTGGAACTCTCGTTATTATGGATACTCTCTATATTTTATTTGGGACTAGTGTGTTTCGATCACTCAGTTTATCTCCCGGTTGTGTACGTGACGAGTCTCCGAGCGGGGGTTTACGTGTTGACGGAGCTGAGGTGGAAAATTCCAGGAACTGGGCTATTTTAAGATGCTGTTGTGTTGGCTTGGGCTAGTGTGGTGCAAGCACGCGGATGTAGTTGGAAGTTGCAGCTTGCAGTGTGCAGAGGTGATACTGGTGGTAATCTGAGAGGTGTTTTGTACGAGTTGTGGGAAGATGTCCCATGCCATGTTGGGAGTTCGAGATCTGCTGTTGAAGGAACCAGGGAGAAAGATGCTGGAGTGTAACAACATTCTATGGTTATGAATGTTAGCCATATATAATTCTACGGAGAGTCTACGTAAGGTAACGTGTTGGGCCTTTTCAAACTATACCAACGCCATCAGCAAAGTGGAGTCCATTCTTGAAAAATGAGTCATGACTGCGTGTGAATATTTTGCGTTGCGGAATAAACTGAGTACCAGTTATTGAGAGAGAGTTATTTCATAAATTAAGACATTTATTATTTATATCAATATTCTCTTTATTTTGTTATATATGTTCAAGGGTGTATCACGACGAGCTCTGCTCGGATTTCTAGGTAAATACAGGTTTAATTGACTAAGTAAATTGTATGAGATTAATATATATTCTGTTTAATTTCTATGGGTGGGGGAAATTACCAGATGGACTCCTTTTCCAATATTAACTTTATAGGTATCAAGTGATTCAGATCTCCTTGTCACAAGGCAACGACCCTGAAGATGAGTTTCAACAGCCGGCAAAGTTTAAGAATTATTTATTTGTATATTCATGGCTCCCAAATTCCATTAGTCATTATTATTTATATTTATATTTAATAGAGAGATTTCAGGTTTTTCGATTGCACCATGTTGTGTTCTTAACCAATTTCAATAAAATATACACCGTTTCATTACTTATTTAATGCACTATTAGATACATATATTATTTTAATGCTATCCTAGCACTAACATTCCCTTTTTTCACTTCCCTTTCCAAAGAAAAGTTATAAAAATGAGATCAACTCACCTTCCCGCCTCTTGACTCTGGCCTAGCAACCAAATACTGAAGGCCGAGTTCTCACTTTCTCCAACAGGTAGCAGGCATAGACAGTAAGCAGACGTATAGGTTCACTACCGACTAAAGAAGCGGCAAATAGGAAAATCAAACAGTGGGCCTTAATACCTGCTGGGCCTTATTACGGCAACCTACCTTATAATCTCTAGATTTGTTACATTTACATGCATTATTTAAAAAATAAAAAAAATCGATTTTTGATCATTTCTATATTAATTATATATGATAGCGATATACAAAATCACTAATAGTATTTTCTATTTTTCTAATTTATAATTTCTTTTTTATATTGAATAGGTAACATGTTTATTTTCGAAAAATAATAAATATGTAAGAATTTTTTAGAAAATTATAACTTTTCTATATTTATATAAAATCTCAAAAGGAGTAATAATATTTGTTTCCAATATTCTAAAGAATCACAAATAATAATGATGATGATGATGAATAATACAAAAAATTAAAAAATTCTATAATATCTTATTTTTACTATAATAGATTAACATCACACATGTATTCCTCTTCCTTTCGCAATCTAATTTTTATTTTTATTATTATATGGTAAAACGTGTTATGAATGAGTGCAAATTTCAAAAGAGTAAAAAAGTCCCAGCTTCTCCTTACCGCACCCTCGTTATTCATCTACCGCTCCCTCCTCTTCTTTAATCTGACGAAAAAGGGTAAAAAGTGAGTAAAAATTGTAAAACGTATGCGACACATCGTGTTAGGAGGTGTAAAGAAGAAGAGGACAACTCTACGCCATGCTTACCAGTTTGATGTTATAACAATGACGTAAGTATATCTGCAGCAAAACGGGGTGATAGGTGTTATAAATGTATAGTTAACATGTAATCATAACTTATTAAATTATATAGTCTAATCCTCTCATCCCTTATTCTTTGCAAACTTGACAGGAAGATCCACATCAGATGACTCTTCAATTGTATTATTAAAAATATTAAGATTTCGTTTGTTCGAAAACCGTAAAAGTAGATGTACCTTATTGCCTTATTGTCTATCTTATTATCTTTCCTGCGTTACAAAGGACATCCGGTAGCGTATCTGTAAAACTAGGACAGACGATGAGCAGGATGAGGAGGAGGGAAGACATTTCTCTGTAAAACTGGGGACAAACTATGAGGAGGGAAGGGGCAGACGATGAGGAGGAGGGTACCTATCTAACGGATAGAGACAAAGCCTTAAAGCAGGCCTCACGATAACAAAACTAAGTAGAGATGCATTTTAGGTAAAGGAAGAGGAGGTATGAACATAGTTATTTTTACGTCGGATGGAGATGTAAAGCCTCTAATATAGTGTCTGGAAGGGGGATCTGCCAAGATAATATCGGGAAGGGCACCTTACGTCTGTGAGGTTAGCCTTGTACTTTTGCGCGCCTCACCACGCGGTCGTGTTACCAGCTGTTATTCAGAAAGGCATGTGGTGGGAGGATAAGTCCCGTCAAGATTACAGCAGTGAGGTTAGGATCGTTCACTTTTTCAAAATTCCGCACCACACACTTCTCCAAAAACCACGAGGGTAAGTCCCGTCAAGATGACAGCAGTGAGGTTAGGGATCGTTAACTTTTCAAAATTCCTCCTGTCAAAACCACGTACTTATGTCTCGCCAATATGACAGCTGTGAGGTTTGAGTTGCCCTTTTATTCAAATTTTGCGCCTCACATCTGTCAAAAGCACTTGGTTAGGAACTGTCAAGATGACAGCAGTGCGGTTAGACAGGTTTTCTTATTCAAATTACGCGCCAAACAAGCGCACGTGGTTTAGGACCTGTCTCGATAACAGCAGTGAGGTTATCCACGTTCTCTTATTCAAATTCCGCGCCAAAACACGAGCAGGTGGTTAAAAGTGATGTTAGGATGCGTCAAGATGACAGCTGTCACGAGCATGTGGTCTTGTTTGAAAACAATAGTTCGTGGTCGTGACGTCATGACCACGTGACCATGACGTCATGGGGTCAATGTCCTTGGCAGGGGTCAGTGACCTTGTAAGAAAATGCTGATTCAGCTCCCATTGCTTTAGAACCCGTATTCTCCTACTACTGGAAAAGTCGTCCGAATTTCTATGACAGGCATTAATCCTACATCCATCAGGAGGCTTGTAATAACGAACTCGTACTTCAAGTGAGCGATAAACTCACAGTTTAATGGAGCATGATACCCCTATATTTTATCTCAAATTGTTACGTGCTGTGATTTTTCAGTCATGTTTTCATTTTCCTTAATAAATTATATTTTACCTATAAACTTGTTTTCACATTCAAGTAAATTACTATGAACCTTCTCCTTATCTTTTTAAACTTAGAAGGTGTTATATATTTGCTCGACATCTGAACAACCCAGGCGTATCAGGGTGAGGGCAATGAGCAATAATGTAATAAAATCTTTATTGAAAATCGTTTATTCAGTACAAGTTTTCTGAGAGATCTTATGTCAATAGTTCATTGTGCAGTTACAACATTTGTTCGCAGACTACCGACAGTTGGATTTGACATATATAGTTTTTCGTCCCATAATGGAGTGAATCATGAGAGATTACCATGCAATTTCCCAGTCGTGATGGATAGTTCGGGAGCCAGCCAAAGTAGTCCGTCGAGTTCATCTGCTGACCTATGAATGGAAGTATAACAATTACCGCACCACATATAACGAGTGAGTTTTTGCCTAAGTGTTGTACACAAAGGTATGAGGAGTTGTGTATTGCTATAGAATAAAGAAGTGATTAGAAGGTATACCGACAATAAAATAAAATATGTAGTTCATGCAATGTTGTCGTCAGCGTCTGGGTTGCAATATGTGTACATTTTCTTTCTTCACCTCTAAAGCTGGAAAATGAAATGGGAATAGTCACAACCATTGGAAGCACTTCGGTTGTCCCCTGAAAACATGGAGGGAGGATTTCATGTGCGCTGACAGTCTTTCTTTCATCTTACTCTACTCCAATGACCGCACACCACTTATCAAAATGTCTGTGAATATCTTGCCTGGTTCCCTGATCAATGAACTATCACTGTCCTTACTTAAAAATGATGCTATTACTATTTTCGTCCGGAAACAAGATGCCTTACAAATATTCTATGCTACGCCTGCTGCCTCTCCAATGTATTTCACATCTTTAGGTCCTGCTACTTTACGACACTGCAATCTAATTACCATACCTTTTACTGTCACTGCTATCGTTGTTCTCCTCCACTGAAACTCGGCTGTTCCCTGACATCAATTGGAAGATTTCCTTTTAGTTTGGGAACTTCACAAAATTCCTCCATATCTCCAGTCATTCCTGGGACCTACTCTGAGTTCACCTGACATACACAAAGCATTATTTGTTTTTCTTTTCCTTCCCATTCTAAGAACCTTTTTTCTGTCCTGAAATGTTTCCCTGATGAATGACTAAAAATTTCCAGGTAATTAACGGAACCTTTCTACGATTTAATCTTGGACTCTCAATTCTTTCTACGTTTATTCCCTGCTTTGACTTTGCATTTCCTACAAACTCTTTGTACCCATCTCCATAGGCAGATGGTTCGAGATTCTCATTCTGTTTCCTTGCATGCCACTTACTATTTTTTATGTCCTGACTCTGTTAAGTGTACTTTATTATGGATCATTACGATGTACTTCTGTCTAGACATGGAGGTGCTCTACGCTCATGTTTCTGAACACAGATTTCACTTTCCGTAAACCCACCCCTTCTGATACTTAGTTCACTGAATAATACACAGCGGCTTGTACTATCGATTAATCCACAGAATACTCACACAATTGTAACAGATTTTTTAAATTAAAGTTCGGTTATGATATAGTTCATGGATTTGGTGCCCCTACCTAGCACAGACGTTAAATGAACGCTTACCATTCCTACTAGCTTCCACATCTTCTCCAACTGTACCCAGCAAATTCTAATGTCCTTCAGTTCTATTTCCAAATGTCGACTTCAACCTGATCTTCACCCTCACCTGGATAATATTAACTCAGGTAATTCACGTTCTATTTTCCTAAACTGCTGAATCCATCGATACTATTCGCTCGTTTTCTTATCTAACTGAAATTGCGTTGCGCTGTATGGAATTCCTAATCAAAGGTCTTATCCCACACTCTGCCTTTCCATTTCTGACACCTGTTCATTGCATGCAGTAGTATAAACCGCTCTCTTCCACGATATCGCCCTACATCCGAATATCATTAAAACCTAGCCCATCCATATGCAACCTCATTGTTGATTCATCCAGTCGTGCCCTCTATGTTAAATTATATACATTCATATGTATAGCTCCCCATCGAATTGCGTTCAGTCAATCAATCAATACTGATCTGCATTTAGGGCAGTAGCCCAGGTGGCAAATTCCCTATCTGTTGCTTTCCTAGCCTTTTCCTAAATGATTTCGCGTTTTGTTTGCTGCTCCCAAGGAGTCCCTTGTATATCACAAGAAAGTGCTACTACGTCAGGCCTACTTTCTGAGCATGCCCCGTAAATATTTGTAAAGCTGGATGCTACCACACATAGACATAGTCCCAGTGAGTATGTCTACCCGAATGGTCGGAGACCGCCGGTGGTTTGAACATTCCTAGCCGCTTCACCACAAGTAGGACAACGACTCAGAATATGCCCGAACTTCCCAATCTTATTGCAAAGCAACTGTATTCCGACTCTTAAGATCGGTTACTTGCCGCACAGCCACTGTCCATGGTTCAATACTAGAACTTGACTACAGTATCCCACGATATGGACTACTAGTAGGAGTAGTTTTGATAGAAATATTTGAGAAATTATTGTAGACAACCTCGTACATTTCAGTAGGCCTAATTAAGGACACGTTTATTCTCCATCCCGTGGAGTAGGGAATATAATAGTAATCCACCAGCTGTAATAATCACATAACCACATTTCAATAGAATTGTAGTGACGATAAGGTATAATATATTAGATAGTATCTTGCCAGTTATATTCGTGTTTTTCTTCGTGTACGGCAATCCTTTCGTTACTTAAGCATTTAACCAAACGCAGTGTAGTGTAGATACATTGTAGTATAGATACAGTACATTTAGATAGTGCCATATCTTGTCTGCTATATTCGTGTGTATCTATTATACCGTAATACTAATAATAATTTGTCTAAGCATTTAGCATCCTTGGTAATCTTTGAGTACAGTAGTTCTTGCAAATTTACTTTCTGTTTGTGCTTACTAGTGACATACGGTACCGGTATCGTAATTAGGATACGTCTAAAAGTAGTTTAAAAATTACCGTAGTGTACTGTACAGTAGTATACAAGTAATATCCTATTAGAATTACATAAAATAAACTTTATTATAAAGCCCGTATTGTCGTGAGTATACGTTGAAGGTTAGGTCAAATGTTCCACCTTTACAATACTAAGATTCTTTATTAACTAAATATTTACATGATTTTTAATTATATCGGGACATGTTTCGTCTACCTTGTAGACATCATCAGCCATAAAACTTTTGAGAAAAAGCTACAAGGACAAGGACAAGGTAACACATTAAAATAATTCGGATAACTGAATATGTCATTTAAAATGGTGAAGAATTCAGAACTGTTTTGAGCACAGCACTTAAGAATACCGTTGACATTAAAATTAAAATTGTCCACATGGGATGATTCAGTAAAAACTTTGCGTTAAAATTCTTCCTTTTTGTGTGATCTGTTAATATATGATATTCTGTTATGTCGTGAAGGCTTGATAATGAATTGCACAATGTTCATTCCAATAGGATAATAACGATGTATAAGAAATCCAGCGTGCATATGTTAAAGCCGTCTTATTGTTGTAGTGTTGGCATTTCCTGTTGAGAAGTTAGGTGGAAAATTTGAACGTGATGACGTAATGTGGAATGTGCGGTAGAGGGCCCTAGAATAAGAAAGATAGCTGTTGTTAGTGTTAAAATAGGCAAGTTTTTGTGTCTTGAGATGTAAAGTAATGAAAAAATGAAAAATGAGAAGTGCGGCACATCTGATTACTTACGTTCTCGCCTGTCTGACAGCGACTAGTTCAGTGTGGAAGCCTGTGGTTGACTGAGAGCGAACTATGGAGGTCGTGTGTGAAGGGAGCCGCCGTGAGGGGAAATTAGGGGAAGGTTAGGATCAGTAGGCGGGAAGCCGTCATATGAAAGCTTGTTAGTGGGTTTGTCAAAGTAAGAACTATTGAGCAATGCCTCAAAAATTACGTTCGCAGTTTCCGAAATTTCATTCAAATTGTGAAAGGGATTGCATTTATGATCTATATTAATATAGATGTTTTCTAAAACATTGAGTAAAGTGCTTTTATTATGAAAATAAAGAATTTTTAAGTCCTGTTCTATGGAAGTGAAGGAATGATTGGATTCTGTCATGTGAGTACTCATGGCGGAGTACCTTCTATGTTTAGCGGCGTTGATATGTTCCTTATATCTAACTGAAAAGCCTCTTCCGGTTTGCCCAATGTAGCTCGCGGAACATTGGTTACACTTTAACTTATAAACGCCTGACCTATTATATTTATTCATAGTAGTAGTATAATTAGATGGTTCGGCCGCCTCCTCCTCCGCCCGCGGCGCGGGAAATTTGAATTCTGGCGGGAAATTTGAATTTTGGTGGGAAATTTGAATTTTGGCGGGCTTTTGGAATTTGTAAACAAAGCCACGTGCTTTTTGACAGCTGTCATCGACAACAACGCATCGCTAACCTCACTGCTGCCATCTTGACGGGCCTAAACCTCACTAGTGCCAACTTAACCTCACTAGCATGAGGTAAACAAAGCCACGTGCTTTTTGACAGCCACGTGCTTTTTTTGATAGATTTGTAAACAAAGCCACGTGCTTTTTGACAGCTGTCATCGACAACAACGCATCGCTAACCTCAGTACTGCCATCTTGACGGGTCTAAACCTCAGTAGTGCCAACTTAACGTAACTAGCGCGAGGTAAACAAAGCCACGTGCTTTTTGACAGCCACGTGCTTTTTTGACAGCTGTCATCCGCCATCTTTAAACCACAAAGCACTGTGCTGCCCTCTATATCGCAGTAGCTGCAAAATTCGTCACCTGTCATCGGCAGTGCTGCCACCTTGACGGGTCTAAACCTTAGTGCTACCAACTTAACCTAACTTGCGCGAGGTAAACAAAGCCACGTGTTTTTTGACAGCTGTCATCCGCCATCTTTAATCTATAGAGCACAGTGCTGCCCTCTTTAGCTACTTACCTTTGAAATGTGGTGGCGGATAATTTGAAAAATGCTTTTTGACAGCAGCCATCTTGCATCGCAAACCTCAGTGCTGGCCTCTTTAGCTAGATACCTGTGGTGGCAGACAATTCCACCTGACAGCAGCCATCTTTAATCAAGAGAGCACCGTGCTGCCCTCTATGTGGTGGCGGCAAATTGAAAAATTCCACGTGCTCTTGTTTGGAAACAAACTCACGTGCTTTTTTTCTGACAGCTACCATCCGCCATCTTTAATGTATAGAGCACAGTGCTGCCCTCTTTAGTTTGAAATGTTTTGGCGGCAAATTCCACGTGCTCTTGTTTGGAAACAAAGCCACGTGCAGCTGTCATCCGCCATCTTTAATCAACAGAGCACCGTGCTGCTATCATGCGGGCAATTTCATCACCTGTCATAAGCCATCTTTAGTCCACAGAACACCGTGCTGCCCTCTTTATGGCTACTACCTTAAGCACGTAATAGCGGGCAATTTGAAACGTTCTGCTAGTTATCATCCACCATCTTTAATCAAGAGAGCACCGTGCTGCCATCTTTAGCTAGATACCTTTGAAATGTGGTGGCGGCAAATTGAAAAATTCCACGTGCTCTTGTTTGGAAACAAACTCACGTGCTTTTTTGACAGCTACCATCCGCCATCTTTCATCAACAGAGCATAGTGCTGCCCTCTTTAGTTTGAAATGTGGTGGTGGCAAATTCTACGTGCTCTTGTCTGGTAAACCTAGCCAGGTCCTTTTTGACAGCTGTCATCCACCATTTTTAATCCAGAGAGCACCGTGCTGCCCTCTTTATCGTAGTAGATGTAAATTCGTCACCTGTCATCCGCAGTGCTGCCATCTTTAGCTAGATACCTTTGAAATGTGGTGGTGGATAATTTAAAAAGAGAAATTCTACAGCGGCCCTCTCTCGACGCTAATTGCATAAGATGGCGGCTATACATGACTCCTTAAGGGTGCTTACGCAAGATGGCTGCTATACACAGGTTCTTATGAGACGCCCTTGGGATGCTTGCTCAAGATGGTAGTTATACATGGCTCCTTATGAGATGCCCTAGGGATGCTTGCTCAAGATAGCGACTGCTCTTATGGGACGGCTTAAGTGTCCTTGCACAAGATGGCTTGAGACGCCCTAAGGATGCTTGCGCAAGATGGCGGACAGAAGATGGCGGCTATACACGTCTCCTTATGAGACGCCTTAAGGGTGCTTGCGCAAGATGGCTGCTGCTCTTAGCTTACAGGCTAACGTGTTGTGCTAGTTCGATTCATTAAATTTGGGGCTTAAATGCATAATGTTAAATATCTCGAAAACGGTGCATCGTAGAGCAAAACGGACAAAATTTTTCTACCCAATACCTCGGTTCGCAGTATGGGGAACAAGTAAAACATAGACTAATGATGAGATCAACGGTTCGGTTCCTACTTAGGCCCTTTGGCATTCGCTCTGTTTTAGCTTGTATTGAAGCAAGTATTCGTAACATGATCAGGTTTAGCTATGGTAGAGAGTATAACGTGCTATGCAGGTTCGATTCATTAAATTTGGGGCTTAAATGCAAAATGATAAATATCTCGAAAACGGTGCATCGTAGAGCAAAACCTGATACCTAGGTCTGCAATATCAGGAACAAGAAAAAAACATAGTCTAATGATGAGATCGACGTTTCAATCCCTACTTAGACCCTTTGGCATTGGCAGCTATCTAATTCTACAAGATGGGGGCTATACATAGCTTCTTATGAGGCAGCTTAAGAGCGCTTGCACAAGATGGCTGCTGCTCTTATGAGACGCCCTAGGGGTGCTTGCGCAAGGTAGCAGCGACAAGACGGTGACTATACACAGCTCCTTATGATACGGTCTAGAGGTGCTCACACAAGATGGTGGCTGCTCTGATGAAGAAAGCTAGCTTTGCATCGTGCAGGTATCTTTACAGCACTAAACCTCATACCTTTGAAATGTAATTTGATAAATTCTACGTGCCTTTTCTTAACAGCAGCTATCTTTAAACAATAGCGGCTATACATAAGCTGTTAAGGCCTCCTCTTATGTCAAGGCATAAACCTGCATCGGGATAGCTAGAGTAAGCACGTGCTGCAGTGATGACGTCATTATGCATGTTTAGACTTGCAAATCACTAAAGAAACATAACAAGACTAGAATCGAACACTGCACTCTATGCTGTTAACTTTATCATGTGATCGGAACATTGATTGAAGTGTTTAGAACACTAAATAAGTAGAACAGAACACTGTACTCGATACAACATGTCAGGGGATACCTTTGTTCTAAGAAGATTAGATTACCGCACATTCCTTGTAGGGCTAATAGGCTAAAGGGCTAATGGGCAAAAGGGCAAAAGGGCTAATGGGCTAAAGGGCTAAAGGGCTAAAGGGCTAATGGGCTAAAGGGCTAAAGGGCTAAAGGGCTAAAGGGCTAGGGTGCCTCTCCTCTCTTTATCCGGGCTTGAGACCGGCTCTACAACTAGAGGCGGAGTTAACACCCTAAGGAAGGGAGAATGTTGGGAAATAATCTATACGAATATAGCTACTCGATCGACTATATACTACAGATGGATGACTTAGGTGAGGGTAAGCGCTTACTTAATAATACCAACACGACGTAATTCATGCTCTATTTCAAAAATATCTTCTTTGTACTGTGTGTAACCAGCATCATGATAGGCTCTTAGCAGTTGTAAACGTTTTACCAGTACGTTGGGTTCTTCACAGTAGCTTATATCTACATAGGGTAACAGAGGCTTGTTGTGAACTTTGAGTCTATATGCAGACAGTTGATGTGCAGGGACTTGTTTTGATATAATACGTGCTTCAGCAGTAGCGTTTCTAGGTACAAATAACTTGTTTCGATAGCGATGAAGCGTTGACATTTCCTTCTTCTTTACCTTGCATCTCTTCTTGAGATGTTTGCACTTCGACAGAACGTGTAGTAGGCTTAGGAAATGAAGTAAAATCATCAAGCTGTAATAGCAATGAATTTTCTTCTTCTTCTACTTTCCCTTTACTACTGTTTTGATCAACATCATTATCCTTATTATCATAATCATGATCTTGCCTCTCTTTATCTTGAAGTTTGTGCTCAGTAACAGAACTTACAGCAGGCCTAGACAACAAGGGAGAATTAAAAATCTCTCGCAGAGGTGTACTTTTTAAACATAAATCAGTGTTCGCTGGAATATGGTCGAGCTCTTTGTATTTTGTTCCCGATGAAGCTACATTACACGCGGCTTCATGACGTTGAGCGTTGTATGCGTTCTTGAACTCTCTTCTACAATGTTTGCATTGAAAAATCGTCCTACATGATATCCCATGACGTCTCCTGTGATAGCTTCGGGAAAATGCTTTTCCACACTCTTCGCAAATATACCTAGAAATAGGTTTTTCCATGATGGACTTTTATCTTCTGCTAACAGATTCTTCTTTAAATCTACTCGATATGTGTTACTCTCAACTTCGATGATGCGAACAGCTTAGCGATTAACAGTAAACTAACACAAAAGCGTATAACCAAGGTAGCAACAGTAAGGTTTAAGCCCATCAAGATGGCAAGAGTGAGGTTAGCGACGTTCTGCTGTTGGATTTTAAATTCCGCGCTATAACATGCATAAGGTGGCAGCCTTGAGGTTTACTGCCGTAAAGATGGCAGCAGTGAGGTTAGCGACGCTCTATTGTCCTTCAAAGTGAGGTTAGGGTCCGTCAAGAAGACAGCTGTCAAAAAAAGCATGTGGCTATGTTTACCAAACAAGAGCACGTGGTCATGACGTCACGGTCACGTAGTATGCTGCTTCAGCATGCAAAGTTCAATGTCTACACCTACGTAGTTAACAGTCTGCTATGTTCACTTACACATAACTATTTTTTATGCTTTAAGTTCGTGCACATAGGTTATGTTAAGGTAGCAGCACAAGTGCAAGCGATGGTCGCACGCTCGCGTAGAGGTTGTTTAGTACGATAGTTGATGTATGCATTATCAAAAGGTGAAATGTACACGCTTGTAAACCTTGCTATTCTTACTGCTACTATGTTCGCAAGATTTTCAAACATCGCTATTCTTTATGCTTTAAGTTAGTTCGCATAGGTCATGCTAAAGTAGCAGCGCAAACACATGTGAACGTTGTACATTCTAGCGGGATGTGTTAATATAGTTGATGCATGCAAAATCGATAGGTGTTGTGTACACACTTTGAAACTTAACTATTCTTCGTGCTTTAAATCCGTGGACATAGGTTATGCTAAGATAGCAGCACACTCTTGCGGGAGAGGTTTTGTACTCTAGTTGATGCATGTATAATCGATAGGCAATGCGTACACGCTTTTAAAACATTGCTATTCTTACTACTGCTGCTGCTGCTATGTTCACAAGATTTTAATACATCAGTATTCTTTATGCTTTAAGTTCATGCGTATAAGTTATACTAAGTTAGCAGCATACTTATAAGGTTGTTGCACGCTCTAGTGGAAAAAGTTTAGTAAGAAAGACGATGCAAGCAAAATCGATAGGTGATGTGTACACGCTTTGAACTTGGGTATTCTTTGTGCTTTAACTTCGTGCACATAGGTTATGTTAAGATTGCAGCACACACAAGCGATGATCGCACGCTGTTGTGGAAGAAGTTTAGTACAAGAGTTAATGAGTGCAAAATTGACAGGTGTTGTGTACACGCTATTCTTTGTGCTTTAAGTTCACGCACATAGGTAGCAGCACACAATTGCGAACGTTGTACACTCTAGCGGTAGACGTTTAGTACGATAGTCGATGCATGCAAAATCGAAAGGTGATGTGTACACGCTTTGGAGTATAGCTACTCTTTGTTGCATGCAAAATCGATAGGTGATGTGTACACGCTTTGGAGTATATCTATTCTTTGTGCTTTAACTTTATACACATACGTTAGCAAAACACATATGCGATCGTTGTACACTCTGGCGGTAAAAAATAGTCGATGCATGCAAATCAATAGGTGATGTGTACACGCAGTTAAACATCGTTATTTTTTGTGCTTTAAGTTCGTGCGTATAGGCTATGCTAAGATAGGAGTACAATCTAGCGGAAGAAGTTCAGGGTGATATGTACACGCTTTGAAACATGGTTATTCTTTGTACTTTAAGTTCATGCACATAGGTTATGCTAAGATAGCAGCACAATCTAGAGGAAGAAGTTTAGTACGAAAGTCGATGCTTGCAAAATCGATAAGTATTATGTACACGCTTTGAAACATGGCTATTCTTTGTACATTAAGTTCATGGGTATAGGTTATGCTAAGATAGCAGCACAATCTGGCGGAAGAAGTTCAGGGTGATCTGTACACACTTTGAAACATGGTTATTCTTTGTACTTTAAGTTCATGCACATAGGTTATGCTAAGATAGCAGCACAATCTAGAGGAAGAAGTTTAGTACGAGAGTTGATGCTTGCAAAATCGATGTAATATGTACACGCTTTGAAACATGGCTATTCCTTGTACTTTAATTTCATGTGTATAAGTTATGTAAGATACCAGCACAATCTACCTGAAGAAGTTCAGTACGAGATTCGATACATGCAAAATCGATAGTTCATGCGTACACGCTTTGAAACATGACTATTCATTGTACTTTAAGTTCATGCGTATAGGTTATGCTAAGATAGCAGCACGATCTAGCGGAAGAAGTTTAGTACGAGAGTCGATGCATGTAAAATCGATAGGTGATGTCTACACGCTTTAAAACATGGCTATTCATACTGCTGCTCTGTTCCTTTTTTAAACATAGCTAATCCTAATGCTGCTCTTAACGACGTAGAGCTAAGGATTGATTACGTGACCGTGACGTCATGACCGCGTGCTCTTGTTTGGTAAACATAGCCACGTGCTTTTTTGACAGCTGTCTTCTTGACGGACCCTAACCTCACTTTGAAGGACAATAGAGCGTCGCTAACCTCACTGCTGCCATCTTTACGGCAGTAAACCTCAAGGCTGCCACCTTATGCATGTTATAGCGCGGAATTTAAAATCCAACAGCAGAACGTCGCTAACCTCACTCTTGCCATCTTGATGGGCTTAAACCTTACTGTTGCTACCTTGGTTATACGCTTTTGTGTTAGTTTACTGTTAATCGCTAAGCTGTTCGCATCATCGAAGTTGAGAGTAACAAATATCGAGTAGATTTAAAGAAGAATCTGTTAGCAGAAGATAAAAGTCCGTCATGGAAAAACCTATTTCTAGGTATATTTGCGAAGAGTGTGGAAAAGCATTTTCCCGAAGCTATCACAGGAGACGTCATGAGATATCATGTAGGACGATTTTTCAATGCAAACATTGTAGAAGAGAGTTCAAGAACGCATACAACGCTCAACGTCATGAAGCCGCGTGTAATGTAGCTTCATCGGGAACAAAATACAAAGAGCTCGACCATATTCCAGCGAACACTGATTTATGTTTAAAAAGTACACCTCTGCGAGAGATTTTTAATTCTCCCTTGTTGTCTAGGCCTGCTGTAAGTTCTGTTACTGAGCACAAACTTCAAGATAAAGAGAGGCAGGATCATGATTATGATAATAAGGATAATGATGTTGATCAAAACAGTAGTAAAGGGAAAGTAGAAGAAGAAGAAAATTCATTGCTATTACAGCTTGATGATTTTACTTCATTTCCTAAGCCTACTACACGTTCTGCCGAAGTACAAACATCTCAAGAAGAGATGCAAGGTAAAGAAGAAGGAAATTTCAACGCTTCATCGCTATCGAAACAAGTTATGTTTGTACCTAGAAACGCTACTGCTGAAGCACGTATTATATCAAAACAAGTCCCTGCACATCAACTGTCTGCATATAGACTCAAAGTTCACAACAAGCCTCTGTTACCCTATGTAGATATAAGCTACTGTAAAGAACCCAACGTACTGGTAAAACGTTTACAAGTGCTAAGAGCCTATCATGATGCTGGTTACACACAGTACAAAGAAGATATTTTGAAATAGAGCATGAATTACGTCGTGTTGGTATTATTAAGTAAGCGCTTACCCTCACCTAAGTCATCCATCTGTAGTATATAGTCGATCGAGTAGCTATATTCGTATAGATTATTTCCCAACATTCTCCCTTCCTTAGGGTGTTAACTCCGCCTCTAGTTGTAGAGCCGGTCTCAAGCCCGGATAAAGAGCGGAGAGGCACCCTAGCCCTTTAGCCCTTTAGCCCATTAGCCCTTTAGCCCTTTAGCCCTTTAGCCCATTAGCCCTTTTGCCCTTTTGCCCATTAGCCCTTTAGCCTATTAGCCCTACAAGGAATGTGCGGTAATCTAATCTTCTTAGAACAAAGGTATCCCCTGACATGTTGTATCGAGTACAGTGTTCTGTTCTACTTATTTAGTGTTCTAAACACTTCAATCAATTTTCCGATCACATGATAAAGTTAACAGCATAGAGTGCAGTGTTCGATTCTAGTCTTGTTATGTTTCTTTAGTGATTTGCAAGTCTAAACATGCATAATGACGTCATCACTGCAGCACGTGCTTACTCTAGCTATCCCGATGCAGGTTTATGCCTTGACATAAGAGGAGGTCTTAACAGCTTATGTATAGCCGCTATTGTTTAAAGATAGCTGCTGTTAAGAAAAAGCACGTAGAATTTTTCAAATTACATTTCAAAGGTATGAGGTTTAGTGCTGTAAAGATACCTGCACGATGCAAAGCTAGCTTTCTTCATCAGAGCAGCCACCATCTTGTGTGAGCACCTCTAGACCGTATCATAAGGAGCTGTGTATAGTCACCGTCTTGTCGCTGCTACCTTGCGCAAGCACCCCTAGGGCGTCTCATAAGAGCAGCAGCCATCTTGTGCAAGCGCTCTTAAGCTGCCTCATAAGAAGCTATGTATAGCCCCCATCTTGTAGAATTAGATAGCTGCCAATGCCAAAGGGTCTAAGTAGGGATTGAACCGTCGATCTCATCATTAGACTATGTTTTTTTCTTGTTCCTGATACTGCAAACCTAGGTATTTTGCTCTACGATGCACCGTTTTCGAGATATTTAACATTTTGCATTTAAGCCCCAAATTTAATGAATCGAACCTGCACAGCACGTTATACTCTCTACCATAGCTAAACCTGATCATGTTACGAATACTTGCTTCAATACAAGCTAAAACAGAGCGAATGCCAAAGGGCCTAAGTAGGAACCGAACCGTTGATCTCATCATTAGACTATGTTTTACTTGTTCCCCATACTGCGAACCGAGGTATTGGGTAGAAAAATTTTGTCCGTTTTGCTCTACGATGCACCGTTTTCGAGATATTTAACATTATGCATTTAAGTCCCAAATTTAATGAATCGAACTAGCACAACACGTTAGCCTGTAAGCTAAGAGCAGCAGCCATCTTGCGCAAGCACCCTTAAGGCGTCTCATAAGGAGACGTGTATAGCCGCCATCTTCTGTCCGCCATCTTGCGCAAGCATCCTTAGGGCGTCTCAAGCCATCTTGTGCAAGGACACTTAAGCCGTCCCATAAGAGCAGTCGCTATCTTGAGCAAGCATCCCTAGGGCATCTCATAAGGAGCCATGTATAACTACCATCTTGAGCAAGCATCCCAAGGGCGTCTCATAAGAACCTGTGTATAGCAGCCATCTTGCGTAAGCACCCTTAAGGACTCATGTATAGCCGCCATCTTATGCAATTAGCGTCGAGAGAGGGCCGCTGTAGAATTTCTCTTTTTAAATTATCCACCACCACATTTCAAAGGTATCTAGCTAAAGATGGCAGCACTGCGGATGACAGGTGACGAATTTACATCTACTACGATAAAGAGGGCAGCACGGTGCTCTCTGGATTAAAGATGGTGGATGACAGCTGTCAAAAAAGCACGTGGCTATGTTTACCGAACAAGAGCAAGTAGAATTTGCCACCACCACATTTCAAACTAAAGAGGGCAGCACTATGCTCTGTTGATGAAAGATGGCGGATGGTAGCTGTCAAAAAAGCACGTGAGTTTGTTTCCAAACAAGAGCACGTGGAATTTTTCAATTTGCCGCCACCACATTTCAAAGGTATCTAGCTAAAGATAGCAGCACGGTGCTCTCTTGATTAAAGATAGCTGCTGTCACGTGGAATTGTCTGCCATGACAGGTACCTAGCTAAAGAGGGCAGCACTGAGGTTTGCGATGCAAGAAGGCTGCTGTCAAAAAGCATTTTTCAAATTATCCGCCACCACATTTCAAAGGTAAGTAGCTAAAGAGGGCAGCATTGTGCTCTATAGATTAAAGATGGCGGATGACAGCTGTCAAAAAACACGTGGCTTTGTTTACCTCGCGCTAGTTAGGTTATGTTGGTAGCACTAAGGTTTAGACCCGTCAAGATGGCAGCACTGCCGATGACAGGTGACGAATTTTGCAGCTACTGCGATATAGAAGGCAGCACAGTGCTTTGTGGTTTAAAGATGGCGGATGACAGCTGTCAAAAAGCACGTGGCTGTCAAAAAGCACGTGGCTTTGTTTACCTCGCGCTAGTTACGTTAAGTTGGCAGTACTGAGGTTTAGACCCGTCAAGATGGCAGTACTGGGGTTAGTGATGCGTTGTTGTCGATGACAGCTGTCAAAAAGCACGTGGCTTTGTTTACAAATCTATCAAAAAAAGCACGTGGCTGTCAAAAAGCACGTGGCTTTGTTTACCTCATGCTAGTGAGGTTAAGTTGGCACTACTGAGGTTTAGGCCCGTCAAGATGGCAGTACTGAGGTTAGCGATGCGTTGTTGTCTGTCAAAAAGCACGTGGCTGTCAAAAAACACGTGGCTCTGTTTACCTCATGCTAGTTAGGTTAAGTTGGCACTAGTGAGGTTTAGGCCCGTCAAGATGGCAGCAGTGAGGTTAGCGATGCGTTGTTGTCGATGACAGCTGTCAAAAAGCACGTGGCTTTGTTTACAAATTCAAATCTCCCGCCAAAATTCAAATTTCCCACCAAAATTCAAATTTCCCGCCAGAATTCAAATTTCCCGCGCCGCGGGCGGAGTAGGAGGCGGCCGAACCATCCAATTATACTACTCATAGTGTTGTTAATTTTATGATGGTTGTAAAAAAGATTAGTATTATTGTTGACTGTTTTAAAAGCAATGTTGATCTTATGTTTCTTGAGGGTGTTGGTGATATAAATCTTACTATTTGTATAAGTGAAAGTGACGTATTTGTCTGTTTTTCTTTTTGTTTCTCTAAGTAAAATTGAACTGGATTTGTTACTAACTTTATTGATTATCCTGTCAATGATATGGCTGCTAAAACCATTTTTACTCGCTATTAAGCGGATAAATTCAAGTTCTTTTTTACGATTAGCATTTGATAAAGGGACGTGAAAAGCTCTGTGGATTAAACTATAAAATGTTGCTCTTTTTTGAGATTCCGGATGCGTTGAGTCTTGTCGAATAGTATTAATAGTTTGGGTGGGCTTCCTAAATATGGCATAAGAGAATTTGTTGGAGCTATTGTTAATAGTGACATCTAAGAAGTTTAATGAATTATTGACTTCCGCTTCGGAAGTAAACTTGATCCATGGATCGACTGCATTCAACTGTTCAAGAACGATATCGCCGTTGGAGACGTTGTGATCTATTAAAGTAAATGTATCATCAACAAAGCGTGTCCAGAATACGATACCTTTAATTTTGTTAAGAATTTTGGAATTTTCCAAGTGGTCTAAATAAATTTCTGCCATTATTCCTGAAGCCGGGGAGCCCATAGGAAGACTATCCTGCTTATAAATTTTCCCATTAAAAGTGAAATAGTTGTTGGAAGTTACAAATTCTAAAATATTTAAAAATTCTTCTATTTCTTGTATGCTTAATTTTCTGTGTTTTAGAAAATTATCCTTGATGATCTTTAAAGTTTTCTTGACTGGTATATTGGAATACATGTTTTTAATGTCAAATGAGTACATTTTTTGTTGCGGCTGTAATTCTAGGTTTTTGTCAAATTACAAAATTCTATAGAATTCTTGATGGAGTTGGGATTTTCAAATATGTAGTATTTCTTCAAGAAATTATGAATAAATTTGGAAGTTTTGTAAGTCGGGCTGTTCCTGTAGTTAACTATGGGTCTTATGGGAATATCTACTTTGTGGACTTTAGGCAATGCTTTAGCTGTGGGGATACTGGGATTCATATTAATGAGTTTGTGAGAATCATGTTCAGTAAGAATAAAGGACGTTTGTTTCAATAATTGTTCTAAGTTTTTTTGGATATTGTTAGTAGGATCTTTTTTATCAGTTTAAAAGATTTATCAGAAAGAAGGTTTCAGTTTTTTGCACGTAAGTTTCTTTGTTCATAATAACTGTGGCATTGCCTTTGTCCGCTTTCGTGACTATTAGATCATTTTCGTTAATCTTCTTTTTTAACGAGTCTATGGCTTTTTTGGGATATAAAGGAGCTGTAGATTTGCTGACTTTAATTAAATTAGAATTTTTTGCGAATATTAAGTCTAATTTCTGTTTGGCTGTCAATTGGTAGTTTTTGTATGGCGTTTTCAGTTTCGGCAGTGATAGTAATGGCATCTTCCAACTTAAAAGCAGTGGGCCAATTGAATTTAGGGCCCTTCCATAAATTTCGATACACGAAGCGCTAAGTTGGGCATCAGAAAGATTTATAACCGGATCATGGAACTTCACGTCTTCCGAGTCGGAATCGTTGATGTGCCTATTGTATGGAAGGAAGTTTTTATTGTGACTATTATTACGCAAAAGTGTGTTGAATTTGTTGTCTAAAGTGGCCTGTTTTTTGACAATTACATTCTCTATCTTCGTAAGAGCGAATTTCTGAAAAGAATCCCATTCTAGAGGGGTTAGGGAGGACGAAGCAAACAGATGTGCTTCATATAACTTTGTGTTAAGTAAAGATTTTTTCCTGTGTAGAAACTTAATTTCATTCCTGATCCATAATGAATTAGACCTAGATTGGGTTTTTCTGTGCCAATAAGAACTGTTCTTATTTTGATTGAACTTCAAAAAATTTGGAGTGAGTCCATTATGTAAACATTTCTTCAAGAAAGCAATGTCCTTGCCTATTTTTGATAGCTTAATCTTAAAATTCAAGTAGGTGTTAGCTTTGTTTGCCTGGTTGGTATAATCATTACATAAAATAAACTTCATTATAAAGCCCGTATTGTCATGAGTATACGTTGAAGGTTAGGTCAAATGTTCCACCTTTACAATACTAAGATTCTTTATTAACTAAATTTTTACATGATTTTTAATTATATCGGGACATGTTTCGTCTACCTTGTAGACATCATCAGTCATAAAAAATTTTGAGAAAAAGCTACAAGGACAAGGACAAAGTAACACATTAAAATAATTCGGATAACCGAATATGTCATTTAAAATGGTGAAGAATTCAGAACTGTTTTGAGCACAGCACTTAAGAATACCGTTGACATTAAAATTAAAATTGTCCACATGGGACGATTCAGTAAAAACTTTGCGTTAAAATTCTTCCTTTTTGTGTGATGTGTTAATATACTATTCGACAAGACTCAACGCATCCGGAATCTCAAAAAAGAGCAACATTTTATAGTTTAATTCACAGAGCTTTTCACGTTCCTTTATCAAATGCTAATCGTAAAAAAGAACTTGAATTTATCCGCTTAATAGCGAGTAACAATGGTTTTAGCAGGCATTTCATTGACAGGATAATCAATAAAGTTACTAACAAATCCAGTTCAACTTTACTTAGAGAAACAAAAAGAAAAACAGACAAATACGCCACTTTCACTTATACAAATATTAAGATTTATGATATCACCAACACCCTCAAGAAACATAAGATCAACATTGCTTTTAAAACAGTCAACAATAATACTAATCTTTTTTACAACCAACATAAAATTAACAACACTATGAATAAATATAATAGGTCAGGCGTTTATAAGTTAAAGTGTAACCAATGTTCCGCGAGCTACATTGGGCAAACCGGAAGAGGCTTTTCAGTTAGATATAAGCAACATATCAACGCCGCTAAACATAGAAGGTACTCCGCCATGAGTACTCACATGACAGAATCCAATCATTCCTTCACTTCCATAGAACAGGACTTAAAAATTCTTTATTTTCATAATAAAAGCACTTTACTCAATGTTTTAGAAAACATCTATATTAATATAGATCATAAATGCAATCCATTTCACAATTTGAATGAAATTTCGGAAACTGCAAACGTAATTTTTGAGGCATTGCTCAATAGTTCTTACTTTGACAAACCCACTAACAAGCTTTCATGTGACGGCTTCCCGCCTACTGATCCTAACCTTCCCCTAATTTCCCCTCACGGCGGCTCCCTTCACACACGACCTCCATAGTTCGCTCTCAGTCAACCACAGGCTTCCACACTGAACTAGTCGCTGTCAGACAGGCGAGAACGTAAGTAATCAGATGTGCCGCACTTCTCATTTTTCATTTTTTCATTACTTTACATCTCAAGACACAAAAACTTGCCTATTTTAACACTAACAACAGCTATCTTTCTTATTCTAGGGCCCTCTACCGCACATTCCACATTACGTCATCACGTTCAAATTTTCCACCTAACTTCTCAACAGGAAATGCCAACACTACAACAATAAGACGGCTTTAACATATGTACGCTGGATTTCTTATACATCGTTATTATCCTATTGGAATGAACATTGTGCAATTCATTATCAAGCCTTCACGACATAACAGAATATCATATATTAACAGATCACACAAAAAGGAAGAATTTTAACGCAAAGTTTTTACTGAATCATCCCATGTGGACAATTTTAATTTTAATGTCAACGGTATTCTTAAGTGCTGTGCTCAAAACAGTTCTGAATTCTTCACCATTTTAAATGACATATTCAGTTATCCGAATTATTTTAATGTGTTACCTTGTCCTTGTCCTTGTAGCTTTTTCTCAAAAGTTTTATGGCTGATGATGTCTACAAGGTAGACGAAACATGTCCCGATATAATTAAAAATCATGTAAATATTTAGTTAATAAAGAATCTTAGTATTGTAAAGGTGGAACATTTGACCTAACCTTCAACGTATCCTATTAGAATTTAGTGTGCTTATTTTGTTATTGTAAAATATTTGTGTAGTACTGGTGTAGTAGAGGTATCCGTAGAAACTCGTACTAAAATACTGTTGTTTTAATTAGGATAGGCTTAATTGCAGTTTGTAATTGTGTAGTTCTTGTGTATTACTTTCGATATTCAGTAATTAACACCAGTTTTTATCCTGTTAGGGGTTGTAGGATAAAAAATAGAGCACGACTAAGTAGTATTGTAGTGTAGTCGTATATTAATTACCTTATTGTTGTGTGATCTTTGAGTACTATCCCAGACAATATATCCCCTCGTTCATTTATTTTTTGCAAATAAGTTATTTTATTTTTAATTTCATTTTTTCCGTAAAGAATGGCTAAAGAGTGCGAGTGTACGAACTGTGGGTGTGGCGACGCATTGAGGGATATGAGGGAGGAGTTGGAAAGTTCGAGGGAGATAATTAGGTTCCTCACAGAAGACAGGAAGGAAGATAGGACTCCCTCAAACAATGTACAGGTTACAGTAGGTGTACAAGACGGAGGGGAAGGAAAGGAGGGAGTTGTAGAAGACAGGTGGTCTAATGTTCTAAGGGGAAGGAGATTGCACGCTAAGGGCTCCATTCAGGATCAGAATTCAGGACAGGTGTCTGTGCGAAATCGGTACGACTCACTCCAGGTAGAACAACAGAGGGAAGATGAGGGACAGGGAACTGTTGGTGAGATGTGTGGAAGTAGGAGGAAGGGAAAAGGTAGGAAAGGGAAATGTAGAGTAGAGGATAGGAAAAGACAGATGGAACAGGCTCATGGGAAGGAGAAAAGGGAGGAGGAAGTAGCTTCTGCAGCTATCAGGAAAAATATTGCTGATGAGGAGGAGAGGGAATCAAATGAGGTGGGTAGGGTTGAAGCTCTGGTCATGGGGGATTCCATCGTTAGACACGTGGGGAAAGTGTGTGGAGGAAAGGGAACCAGGGTAGAATGTTATCGAGGAATTAGGCTGAGGCAGATGTTGATGAAAGTGGAAGAGAGGGAGGAGGGGAGGGAGAAAGTGGTAGTGTTTCACGTTGGTACCAACAACGTAAGCTAAGCTGATATAAGTACCAACATATTTGGAGATGTGTGGGATCTGGTAAGTGCAGCACGGGTGAAGTTTAAGAAAGCGGAGATTGTTATTAGTGGAATACGGTGTAGAAGGGATATTGACTGGAGGGTGATCGGGGATTTAAATGAGACTATGGAGTGGGTATGTGGGAAATTGGGAGTGAAATTTCTAGATCCTAATGGATGGGTAAGAGATAGGGATCTGCGCTCAGATGGTACGTATAAGTTAAGAAATTTGTTTGGAATGGTAATAGGGAGGTACATTCAGGGAGAAGGGATGGCCTAGGGAGCGGTGATAAGGGAACAGGGAACTGGAAATCAAGTAGGGATGACATAAAATTATTAGTGTTGAACTGTAGAAGTATTGTAAAGAAAGGAATAGAATTAAGTAATTTAATAGATATATATTTACCAGATATTGTAATAGGAGTTGAATCATGGCTGAGAAATGATATAATGGATGCAGAAATTTTCTCACGGCACTGGAGTGTGTATCGTAGAGATAGAATAGGAAGGGTGGGAGGGGGAGTGTTCATTCTGGTGAAAGAAGAACATGTAAGCTACGAAAAAGTTAAAGATAAGACACATGAAATTCTAGGTGTAGGGCTAATTTCTAAATATCATAGGCAACTTGATATATTTGGAGTGTACAGATCAGGAAAGGGTAGCACAGATGCTTATTCGGAATTATTTGATATGTTAGTCAGCTATGTGGGAAACGACATGGAAAGAAATGTGATTGTAGCGGGAGATATGAATTTTCCAGATGTCAATTGGGAAGGAAATGCGAACGACAGGAAGCATGACCAACAAATGGCAAATAAGTTAATATGGGAAGGACATCTGATTCAGAAAGTGATGGAACCAACCAGAGGGAAAAATATCCTGGATGTGGTGCTGATAAAACCAGATGAGCTCTATAGGGAAACTGAAGTAATAGATGGTATTAGTGATCATGAAGCTGTTTCTGTGGTAGTTAAAAATAAATGTGATAGAAAGGAATGTCTTAAAATTAGGACTATTAGGCAGTACCATATGGCTGATAAAGCAGGCAGGAGGCAGTTTCTAAAAAGTGACTATGATCGGTGGAAAACGGTAAATAAAAATGTAAACAGACTCTGGGATTGGGTTTAAAGAAATTGTTGAGGAATGCGAAAACAGGTTTGTACCTGTAAGAGTGGTAAGGAATGGTAAAAACCCACCTTATTATAATAGGGAAATAAAGAGACGAAGAAGGAGGTGCAGACTGGAAAGACATAGATCAGAAATGGCTGTGGATGTAAGAGGAAACTGAAGGAACTTTCTAGAAAATTGAATCTAGCAAAGAAGGCAGCTAAGGATAACATGATGGAAAGCATAATTGGCAGTCATACAAATTTTAGTGAAAAATGGAAGGGTATGTTTAGTTATTTTAAGGCAGAAACAGGTTCCAAGAAGAACATTCCAGGATTAATTAATGAACAAGGGGAGTGTGTATGTGGGGATCTTCAAAAGGCAGAAGTATTCAGTCAGCAGTATGTAAAGATTGCTGGTTACAAGGATAATGTCGAGATAGAGGAGGAGACTAAGGCTAAAGAAGTATTAAAATTTACATATGATAACAATGACATTTACAATAAGATACAAAAGCTGAATACTAGAAAAGCGGCTGGAATTGATAAGATTTCTTGGAATATACTAAACACAATGGGTTGGGATATAGTACCATATCTGAAGTACTTATTTGATTATTGTTTGGTCGGAGGAGCTATACCATATGAATGGAGAGTTGCTCTTGTAGCCCCTGTGTATAAAGGAATGGGTGATAGACATAAAGCTGAAAATTACAGAGCAGTAAGTTTGACATGCATTGTATGTAAGCTTTGGGAAGGCATCCTTTCTTATTATATATTAGACATGTTTGTGAAATTAATAACTGGTTCGATAGAAGGCAGTTCGGTTTTAGGAAGGTTATTGCACTGAAGCTCAACTTGTAGGATTCCAGCAAAATATAGCAGATATCTTGGATTCTGGAGGTCAAATGGACTGTATCGCGATTTACCTGTCTAAAGCATTTGATAGGGTGGATCATGGGAGACTACTGGCAAAAATGAGTGAAATTGGGCTAGACAAAAGAGTGATGAATGGGTTGCTATATTTCTAGAAAATAGATCTCAGAGAATTAGAGTAGATGAAGTTTAATCTGACCCTGTAATAATTAAGAGGGGAATTCCTCAAGGCAGTAATATCGGACCTTTATGTTTTTTTATATATATGTACATGATATGAGTAAAGTAATGGAATCGGACGTAAGGCTTCTTGCGGATGACGTTATTCTCTATAGAATGATAAATAAGTTACAAGGTTGTGAGCAACTGCAACGTGACCTCGAAAATGTTGTGTGATGCACAGCAGGCAATGGTATGTTGATAAACGGGGTTAAAAGTCAGGTTATGAGTTTCACAAATACGAAAAGTCCTCTCAGTTTTAATTACTGTGTTGGTGGGGTGAAAGTTCCTTTTGGGGATCATTGTAAGTATCTAGGTGTTAATATAAGGAAAGATCTTCATTGAGGTAATCGCATAAATGGGATTGTAAATAAAGGGTACAGATCTCTGCACTTGGTTTTGACGGTGTTTAGGGGTTGTAGTACAGATGTAAAGGAGAGGGCATATAAGTCCCTGGTAGGACCCCAACTAGAGTATGGTTCCAGTGTATGGGACCCTCACCAGGATTACCTGATTCAAGAACTGAAAAAATCCAAAGAAATGTAGCTCGATTTGTTCTGGGTGATTTCCGACAAAAGAGTAGTGTTACAAAAATGTTGCAAAGTTTGGGTTGGGAAAAATTGAGATAAAGAAGAATAGCTGCTCGACTAAGTGGTTTGTTCCGAGCTGTCAGCGGAGAGATGGCGTGGAATGACCTCAGTAGACGAATAAGTTTGAGTGGCATTTATAAAAGTAGGAAAGATCACAATATGGAGATAAAGTTGGAATTCAAGAGGACAAACTTGGGCAAATATTCATTTATAGGAAGGGGAGTTAGGGATTGGCAAAGGAGACGTTCAATTAATTTCCGATTTCTTTGAAATCATTTAGGAAAAGGCTAGGAAAACAACAGAGAGGGAGTCTGCCACCTGGGCGACTGCCCTAAATGCAGATCAGTATTGATTGATTGATTGATTGATTGATTGATGATTGTTAATTTGAAATAAATATACACCAGAAAATATGTGTACAATGACCCATTCAACATATGTTATTGTCTACACACAGTCGAGGAGAGTGTGGCTTACCTAAGACATTAATCCAAGGTACAGAAGAATTTTCACGATATACTCCAACCCATGGACAACATCTACTCCACCCGTAGACAGCTTCAAGCTCTTCCTGAGATTCCACGAGCAACATTCGTGTACCTTCCTTCCAACAAGCCTCCACCCCATCTTTCCAGTTCATGGAGCTTGATATTTTCTTGTAATATCCAAAGCCAGAAATATGTTGGTAGCCAGGTAGTGGCGAAACTGTTGATGAAAAGAGAAAATAAATAAGAGGTCATTAACGATAAATCTGATACTAATAATTAAATAAGGCAGTGAGCCAGTATTTTTTTCTCCAGTGCATTCATTTCGAAGAAAATTAACTCCTCCTTAATAGAATATCGTACCACTCAAATACCTCGTAGTCACTATGTATTAATCTGACATTTATTATCAACTACTAAGGAGAAATTTCATTTCATAATGCCATTTTCTAAAATAAAAGCTGAGTAAAGTATTCGTCATAACTCTCCTTTGTCTAAAATACAAAAGAAAGTTTTAGGTACGTATTTGAAGTGTTAAAGTGGAACCTAAATTAAACTTTCCAGCCGCACGGCTAGGTTTCAAATGGATTATAATTCTATTTAATAACTTAGAGGTAACAAACATATAAAGAATATATTTTTAAAACAACGTCTTGAAAACAATTTTCATGAAAATATTATGTCACTGTGCCAGACAATTTTAGCTAGGATTACTCAAATTCAGCCCAATACACCTTAAGATTTGTAACACGAATTTAGCGGCAGGTAGCGTTTGTTGCAAAATTCGTCCTGCAATCAATCAATCAATCAATCACTACTGATCTGCATTTAGGGCAGTCGCCCAGGTGGCAGATTTCCTACTGTTGTTTTCCTAGCCTTTTCTTAAATGATTGCAAAGAAATTGGAATTTTATTGAACATCTCTCTTGGTAAGTTATCAATCCCTAACTACCCTTCCTATAAACGAATATTTGCCCCAATTTGTCCTCTTGAATTCCAACTTTATCTTCATATTGTGATCTTTCCTACTTTTAAAGACACCATCCAAACTTATTCGTCTACTGATGTCCTACCACGCCATCTCTCCACTGACAGCTCGAGACATACCACTTAGTCGGACAGCTCGTCTCCTTTCTCCCAAGTCTTCCCAGCCGAAACTTTGCAACATTTTTGTAACGCTACTCTTTTGTCGGAAATCGCCCAGAACAAATCAAGCTACTTTTCTTTGGATTTTTTCCAATTCCTGAATCAAGTATTCCTGGTGAGGGTCCCATACACTGGAACCATACTCTAGTTGGGGTCAACTTGTGTGATCCAGAGAAATATCAGCAGCTACTTTGACTGACTGATTCTTGAAACATCTGGTTGTTGTGCCGCGTTTATATTAACGCCGCTAAATTAACTTTATCATTTCCATTACAGATTACACGGAAATCAATTTGACGGCACTCAACCAACATCAACAGCACATAGCAAATTGTAATACGACATTTACCGCCTAAACAATCATTTTGCAACCAGCAATAACATGTTACGATGAAGTCAACTCAACTCACAAATTAGGAATTTAGGGATTTTATTTACAAGCCAAGATTTTAAATGAAGACGAGGAAGAGATTGTATCTCAAGACAGTGATTTTAATTGTTTTATTAACATGCTACCAGAACCTGACGGTAAGACTTTAATGTGTCAAATGTTATAATATTTTAACTATTATGTTATTTAATGTAACACTTGTGTTAAGGCTTATATCCACTGAAGATGACTCTAAAATTATTCGAAACATGTGTGGTTAATATAGAAACGTCATATTTAAAGACGAAATATAACTTACACTTTTGTATTAAATAGGAGGATCCATTAAACATTTATCAATAGCTGTAGCATTTTGGTAGATTTTCTTCAAATTTTGAAGATTAACTACGAAGAATATTGGTGTATATTCATACGTTATGATAAACAGATTAAACCCGTGACATTCATTTCACAGATATTGTGAGACAGATTTCAATCTGATGTAACAACAATTGCGCGCATATACTAATGTTTTATAATTAGAATGTGCCATGAGGTGTGTGTTACTTCCATTCTCATCATAAAACTCTACGTTAGTTTTTGCTCCTGACTTCTACCGACAGTATTTTGTAGGATGACTAACACTACAGTTACACCACTCTTGATAACATTACCGTGATCCTTAAGCAATCAAATCCCCAAAGTGTTCTGAATCTCGGTTACCGGAGAATCTGACATTATATACCTAGATACATTACGGTAACACAACAGAAAAAAGGTTAAATATTTATTGAAATTTACTGAAAGTGGCATCAAGGGGAGAGATTTTATTCTGAATAGGTCTTACAAATTGTGATCATCTTCCTAAGTTAACAAACGGCAGGTTGTACCCTCCTTGTGCTTATCTGCTGCCGTCTTAGGCTGATTGTGTGAGTTAGAGTTCATGTCATATCTTACGTAGTTCCAGCGTAGTATTCCGCGTACGTTTTCCCTTCTATTTGCCTTTCTATTATTCTAGTGATGAAATTATTACCATGAACTAAGTGTCCAATTAGATGGGCACTTTTTTAAGTTCTTTAACAGACTTCTTGTCTCTTGCGATTGTCAGAAAACTTTAACCTTGCTGTCCAGCTGATATTAAGCACATTTGTGTAAAACCAAGCCTCAAAGGCAGGAAGCCTTTCCTTTTCTTGAGCTCCTGTAATCAGGGATACAGTTACACAAAATATCATACAATTCTATATCTGTATGTCAAGAAATTCTTCTTCTTATTAAATCTGTTATTAGCGTTTAGAATCCTATATATTATTTCATTGGAGTTTCTTCCATCACAATACGAACTTATTAATTATATAAAATAATTTTACTTCCTGTAGAATTCCGTGCGTACAATTTGCGTACGTTTTTTCTCTTCCCTCTTAAAAGCAGTTCCTTCGTTGAGCAAGACGAAAATAGCGATGAATGAACAAGATCAAAAAACGTAAAGCGTGCGTAGTACAGCCGTGTTGCGTATGCACGTATCTTACGCAAGAGTGTACCCGTCCGCAAGTCAGAACAGTTCCCTAAAATATTGAAGTCGACGGCTTATTACTCACGTACATGTGAGAAACGATTTACATGGAAGTATTTTTGTGTAGAAAATAATGAACTATATACAACACGATCAAACAGTTATAATACAGTAACATGAAATAGCAATATAATACAGGATTACGAGATTCGAAAATATGCGCGGATTCGTGGACCGGACTCATATTCAATGATGTACAAGATATTTATTGCAGGGGGGCACCTTCAGCTAACTCGGACGATAAGAGCGGATAGGTGGGTCATGGTGATGCAGATTACTGGCGAATTCAGTGTAAATAACAACAATGTGTGAGCTATCCAAAACCATTTTCCCTGAAGATGGTACAGAGGGTGCCGTCCCACTACAGGACTGAATATGACCGCACCGCACCGAATATGACACAAAGTCTGACATGGGCAGAGTAACATTGCCACTGAACACTAAAAGCCTAGCTAAAGATCACTTAGAAAGATGAATCGTGGTAGCAAATAGTACCTGCCATTATCAGGATACAAGTGTGTTTCCAAGCATGTGAGGTAAAGGATCTGCCTAGCTAGCAGGGTGCAGTTCAGTCTGGTGTTGGTGGCATCCTCGTGTGGAGGCGGGTCACGTGAGAGGAAGTGTTGTACTGGAACATATGTCGACGTCTCACACCGGCGAAAGGTACACGAACCTGCTCTCAGAATATTCACCACTTTGCAGAAGAGTGTATACTCTTTTATTGGACCAGAAATTGTGGATGTTTACTTCAATTAAAACTACATGGGCATGATGGAGTTTGCCCAACGCCTAATGTAATCTGACCTCTGTACAATCGAGCACATCTGAAATGCTGTTCAGAGAGATTTGCATGTTCTAGACAGCGTTCCGCTGAACCTTCTTGCGTTATGGGAGGCTGCGCAGCGGTCGTGTATCACGATGGCTTTCCAACGCTCAGTGTCTTGACGATCCCACGTCACACCGCATCACCGCTATCATAACGTCCTACACACTACCAGCCAGGTTTCTCTAATTCAGTTGACCATCTTTAAACATAAGCTTGCCTTATCTGACGCAATGTCTGCAGTTGAGTTGTACATTACTTCGACCAAAATCAAACGTAGGTTGCCAAACCAATATAGAATATTTCCTCAAAGTTCTGATGTGACATTTAATTGCAGAAAATCTTAGCAAGAATTATAAAGGTGAAACATCCTGGAAGAAGCACGTGCTATTATCTATGGAGATCTGTAAAAATAATCAAACTTTAATACTGAAACAAAGTGTACTGCTGAATAATGAAAGCGTTTGTTGACTTCTGGCGTTATTATGTGAACAATTGAGTCACTGGCAAAGTGCAAGGAAAGCATTGGTCTACGTGTTTGTGTGTCGAAATAACTCTGCATTGCACAACCACAGCAGTAGACTCCGCGTTGAAGCGATGAAGAGTTTGTCACCAGAGTGGGTGTTCGGTAGAACAGAGGCAAGCGATAACAGCCACAAGTGTACGGTCGAGAAAATAGCATAATAGGAGTTACCTACAGACGTACTCTGTTGACTAGATCGGCGGGAGAATAAAGGCCGTCTACAATGTGAGGAATGTTTATTGCTATAGACGGTGAAATACAGATTCTATGAGAAACGTTTGTAACTTGAGTTGTGATTTACATGATAAAGTCTACTCTAAATTAGTACACACATGTATTATAGCTACACTTGCCACAGGCAGCAGCTGATGGAGACGTCTGGAACATTGATCCCGCATAACATCTACATATATATGGACAAATGACACCACCTAACTACCGTAAAGGTTTGTGGACCGATGTCATCATATAACTACTGAGGAGATGACTAGACCAATTGAACACCTAATTGCCATAGTGATATCCGTACCAGTAACGTCGCCTAAAGACTATGGTTATATCTTTACAAATAACACCACGCAGTTCCTATTGAAATTTCTAGCCCAATTTCTAGACTCCTATATCTCTTATAGAGATATCAGTATAAATCACAACGCCTAATTGCCATAATTTTCTCAGCACCAATAACATCACCTAACACTAAAAAGTTATCTGGACTAAAGATATCACCTAACTCTTACAGAGATATCTTGGCCGAGAACAACTCCTCAGTGTCAAAGATTTCCTAGGAAAAATGAGACCAGCTGGTTCCTTTAGATACAATCACAAGCAATCTTCTATGGAGATACTACCTGTTGGCGCTACAGTAGTTACGACTGACGCCTGCTCCTCTGGCTGCGTTGGCGCTGCAGTAGTTACGACTGACGCCTGCTCCTCTGGCTGCGTTGGCGCTGCAGTAGTTACGACTGACGCCTGCTCCTCTGGCTGCGTTGGCGCTGCAGTAGTTACGACTGACGCCTGCTCCTCTGGCTGCGTTGGCGCTGCAGTAGTTACGACTGACGCCTGCTCCTCAGGCTGCGTTGGCGCTACAGTAGTTTTGACTGACGCCTGCTCCTCAAGCTGCGTTGGCGCTACAGTAGTTATGACTGACGCCTGCTCCTCAGGCTGCGTTGGCGCTACAGTAGTTATGACTGACGTCTGCTCCTCTGGCTGCGTTGGCGCTACAGTAGTTATGACTGACGCCTGCTCCTCAGGCTGTACTGTACTACTAAGTGTCTTGAGGATGACAGCCGTGTTGTCACCGCACTTCTCGGACAGCAGTTCCACTGACAAGGAAACACTCTGTTTGTCTGACGTATGGGATTGCACATCAGCCTAGAACATGGCAAAGTGCAATGTACTGTATCCACATATAGTAATATCATTATTGTACGTGCAATGTAATGTAGTGAGGAGTTGTTGGGGAGGAAATTGACTCTTGGTCCTTTTCAAGAAGATAGGGAATCTGCCACATGAGCGAGTGCCCTAAATGCAGATCAGTGGTGATTGATTGATTGATTGATTGATTGATTGATTGATTGATTGATTGATTGATTGATTGATTGATTGATTGATTGATTGATTGATTGATTGATTGATTGATTGATTGATTGATTGATTGATTGATTGATTGATTGATTGATTGATTGATTGATTGATTGATTGATTGATTGATTGATTGATTGATTGATTGATTGATTGATTAGAGTGTAATGAAAGCCCAGAAGACTTAACACCAATTATGTCAATATTGTGTAGTCTACAACACATCTGTTATATATTAAAAATTCAACGTGTATCCTAAAAAGGCGACTGCTGCCTTATGGTAAAAAAAAGATTACGATGATGTTCTGCTAATTTTCATTTCTAATATTTATCATCATATTCGGCTTAACCAACACTGATACGAAAAGTCTACTCAAGTCTACTCAGTTAAATAAAGAGAGTGGTTTTACTCTGTGCCTATGCTGTACTGGTCAGTTAGCATCTGTCATTTCTGTGTAAAACGTAGACTTCTATTAATTCATAGAGAACATTGCTAGATATAATCTGCATGTAGTATTCTAGTAATGTAGCCTGATTTGTGAGACAGTGATGTCCAGGAGACTGTTATGGGTCAGTTAGAGTAATACATTTTAAGAGCAGGTTAGTTGGAAAGGGGAAATATCCTGTTCTCTCATCTACAGTATCTTAATGATTGAAGCTTGTGTAAATAATGTTAAAAATAGAATATGTTGTAGGAGTGGTGCTCCAAACTAGCGCCCACAATGCATCGCATGTACCTCGGTGACTAACTGAACACCCATGTAAATTTACCAGCTATATCAATATCAAATCATAGAGTTAAATTTCACGTCGCTCTATTTGCCAGCTCATGACGACATCAGCAGTTGACTTGTGGCTGCAAATAGGATTCGGTACTGTTAGGGGGAGGATGTACGTTTCGTTGAAGTTGAGAATTACCTGTATGGTATTATCGTCCTCTACCATAACATCAAATGTTGAATATGAGGTACAGAGGTGTTTCCTGACGGGTATTAACTGTTTTGGGGTTACTTGAGCAATATTAGCTGATGGTCATTTGTGTGTCCGTACTCGTGTGACCATCTGTAATTTTAAGTGGTACCTACTACATTCAATCTTCTAATGGATATAAATAAAGTTGCAGAGGATCCGCTAACTGTATTTTCGCTTCTTTTACCAATTTTTCAGATATTTATCCGTTTTAGGTAAACTGAAGGCCGTATCAGTGGCCTTTGTTTTTCGTGTCTGTTGTCTGTTTGTTCCACCATCACGGCGAAACGGCTGGATAGATCTCGACCAAACTTCAGATTTAGAATATACTCGTCCCGGAGATGGTTCTGATATGCATTTGATTTAAACATCTCTGAACAGACGGAAGGTTTATAGGAAAACTAGAACAGTTTTCTTTCGTTTGCTCTTATACTATTCATTTTCTGTCAAATCTGTGGAACGTCCCTTCATCAGAAACAACTTTTATTGTGTACATCATTTCGCTTGCTCTTCAAATGACGGAGAAATTATTATTTTCTGCGGGTATCACGCTTAGCATTGAGTGACCGACAGACCGACAACGAACCATCATGGCAACGTCTCTGACTGATTTCCAGCAGAGAAGTAACGTATTGCCATTTTCGTCATCATTCCTATAAACTCGTGGTAGTTCCTTGGGTAGAAAGCAAGAGAGACGTCAATCGGCCCTTCAGCGGGATGTTGGCTGAATACCGTTGGTGGTTACAATCGTCCTCGAACAGCACTGCACTGAAAATCCACAGCATGTTTCCAGTCATTTGACCGGGTCAGGAATGGAATGAATGAAGCCCCCATCTAGCGACGAGGATAGGAATTGTGCCGGCTGCTGAAGTCAGTCAGACTCCTGCAGGGTAGTGAATAATGGATGACAGATGAAATTAAATGATACTGGAGGGTGTTCCTTGAGTGAAATATGACAGGGAAAATCGGAGTACCGGGAGAAAAACCTGTCCCGACCCCGCTTTGTCTGGCACAGATCTCAAATGGAGTGACCGGGATTTGAACTACGGAACCCAGCGGTGAGAGACCGGCGCGCTGTACTCGAATAGCACTAAGGGACGTTAATATTTGAAGAGTACCGCGGAGTTGAGCCAAAATAATTTCACACTGAAAGATGTTTTCTGGCATTTGCTATAATTTTTACTGTATTTCTATTCTACTTATGTTTCCGATAAAATTTCTTGCCTCTGCATTGCCTCTTTACGCTTAAGTAATAACACAATAAGTCATCTCCTTATCTGCTTACCTAAGAATGCCTGCACCCAAATTTCTCCCCTGTTACCGGCTTCTTATATCCATAACTCATACCATCACAATTTACTGAGGGGCATTTGTCCTCTATGGGTGTCCTAAGTTGTAATCGTATTAATTTTAACTTCCTTAACTGTATTACTTTCTTCCTTAATTACTCCGTATGTATGCAAGTGATAATACCGAAACCTGGGCACACTTTTCTTTGAGAGAAATTCTAAGCTCTTCAAATGTATAACTTTTGGCCCAGGAAAATATAGAAATAGGGATGCATTTTTATAACGGTGTAGACCTTCGTTTCGTGGTAGTTGGTGGCTAAACGGTAAGTCGTATTACTAAACATATAGCACAATCGCTGTTCAATTTTGAGAGATCTACAACTTTGGTCCCTTGTTGTGTCTCGATTGTTGATACGTTAGATAGCTCCTCATTTCTAGATTATAATCAAATCCCTCCAGCTCGATTTTGACTGGTATTATGAAAAGGCGCTTCTCTTTAGAATGAAAACTCTCCATCTCCGCTGTGAATGGTATTTGCCCCGTGAGCCTATCGTCATATTAGTAATTCCGGAACTCGATTGCGATTGGCTATAGGAAAGGTGGCCTGCCATTATCAACAAAATTTGCCCAATGTCTACCTTACATCGGAAACAACGTATGGTGTCCTCCCTGCTTTGTTTCTCGGATTGCGCTAAGAGACATGCAATTTAATGTAATATTACTCACCGCCTCCACAGTAATTTTGCAGAGATATCCGTATACAATATAGAATACCCTAGCGAAGTATGGGTACAGTTGCTAGTAAATATCTAAATCCGTTACAATATTTGACTCGTTGTCCTGTAATAAATTTTCAGTGCATGTTATTGCATTTTAATGGCGATGCTTTAACTTCCTTTTTAATACAACGAAAAACTAACTAGACTATAATAGTAATTATTGAGTTTCTCATAAGACAGTATCAAAAATGAAATGTATATTTGGACAGATAAACCTACTCACAAACTTAAATCAATTAAAATTTTGAGTGCTAATGAAGTCTGTATCCGGCTTACGGACCTAAACGTAATTAGGGCTGACGTATTTATACACTCTATAATTAATGTTTATGATTAATATAAATTACACAACTCTTTTCAAAACGTGAATCATATACAGTTCGCTGAATAAATAGGAACTGTGGGTGTGGCCAGGCATTAAGGAGTATGAGGGAGGAGTTGGAGAGTTAGAGAGAGATAATCAGGATTCTCTCAGAGGACAGGAAGGAAAGGAGGCCTCCCTCAAATAATGTACAGGATACAGTAGGTGTAAAGGAAGGATGGGAAGCAAATGGGGGAACTGTAGAAGACAGGTGGTCTAATGTTTAAGGGGAAGGAGATTGCAGGCTACGGGCTCTGTTCAGGATCAGAATTCAGGACAGGTGTCTGTTAGAACTCGGTACGAGTCCCTGCAGGTAGAACAACCCAGGAAAGATGAGGAACACGGAACTGTTGCTGATATGATTGGTAGTAAGAGGAAGGGAAAAGGTAGGAAAGGTAAGAAAGGTAAATGTAGTGTAGTGGAAAGGAAAAGACAGGTGGAACAGGGTCATGGGAAGGAGAAAAGGGAGGAGGAAGTAGCTTCTGCAGCTATCAGGAAAGATAGGGACGACCATGTGGGGAGGGGATCAAATGAGGTGGGTAGGGTTGAGGCTCTGGTCCTGGGGGATTACATCGTTAGATATGTTGGGAAAGTGAGTGGAGGAAAGGGAACCAGGATAGAGTGTTATCCAGGAATTAGGTTGAGGCAGATATTGAGGAAAGTAGAAGAGAAGGAAGAAGGAAAGGAGAAGGTGGTAGTGTTTCACGTTGGTACTAACAACGTAAGGCAAGCAGGTATAAGTACTAACATACTTGGGGATGTGTGGGATCTGGTAAATGCAGCACGGATGAAGTTTAAGGAAGCGGAGATTGTTATCAGTGGAATACTCTGTAAGAGGGATACTGACTGGAAGGTGATTGGGGATTTAAATGAGACTATGGATTGGGTATGTGGGCAACTGCGAGTGAGATTTCTAGATCCTAATGGGTGGGTAGGAGACAGGTATCTGCGCCCAGATGGCCTTCACTTAAACCGCAGTGGTACATATAAGTTAGGAAACTTGTTCAGAAGGGAAACGGGGTGGCTTAGGGAGCGATGTCAAGCGAACAGGAAATCAAGTAGGGATGACATATAAATGTTAGTGCTCAACTGTAGAAGCTTTGTAAACAAAGGAATCGAATTAATTTAATAGATATATACTTACCAGATATTGTAATAGGAGTTGAATCATGACTGAGAAATGATGTAATGGATGCAGAGATATTCTCACGGAACTGGAGTGTGTATCGTAGAGATAGGATAGGAACGGTAGGAGGTGGAGTATTCATTCTAGCGAAAGAAGAATTTATAAGCTACGAGAAAGTTAAGGATGAAAAACATGAAATTCTGGGTGTAAGGCTCATCTCTGAAGATAATAGGCAACCTGATGTCTTTGGAGAGTACAGACCGGGAAAGGGTAGCGCTGACGCTGATTCAGAATTATTTGATAGGATAGTCAGCTATGTTGGAAATTATATGGAAAGGAATGTGATAGTAGCAGGTGATCACAATTTACCAAATGCCAATTGGGAAGGTAATGTGAACGAAAGGAAGCATGACCAACCAATGGCAAATAATTTAATATGGGAAGGGCACCTGATTCAGAAAGTGATGGAACCAACTAGAGGGAAGAATACTTTGGATGTGGTGCTGATAAAACCAGATGAGCTCTATAGAGAAACCGAAGTAATAGATGGTATTAGTAATCACGAAGCTGTTTTTGTCGTAGTTAAAAATAAATGTGAAAGAAAGGAAGGTATTAAAATTAGGACTATTAAGCAGTAACATATGGCTGATAAAACAGGCATGAGAGAGTTTTTAAAATGTAATTATGATCGCTGGAAAATGGTAAATAAAAATGTAAACAGACTCTAGGATGGGTTTAAAGAAATTGTTGAGGAATGTGAAAATAGGTTTGTTCCTTTAAAGGTGGTAAGGAATACTAAGGATCCACTATAATATAACAGAGAAGTAAAGAGACTAAGAAGGAGGTGCAGACTGGAAAGAAATAGAGTTAGAAATGGTTATGGAAGTAAGGAGAAATTGAAGGAACTTACTAGGAAATTGAATCTAGCAAAGAAGTCAGCTAAAGATAACATGATGGCAAGCATAATTGGTGGTCATACAAATTTTAGTGATAATGGAAAAGTGTGTATAGGTACTTGAAGGCAGAGACAGGTTCAAAGAAGGACATTCCAGGAATCATTAACGAACAAGGGGAGTGTGTTTGCGAGGATATTCAAAAGGCAGAAGTATTCAGTCAGCAATGTGTAAAGATTGTTGGTTACAAAGATAATGTCCAGATAGGGGATGTGAGTAACACTAAAGAAGTATTAAAATTTACCTATGATAACAATGACATTTACAGTAAGATACAAAAGTTCAAAACTAGAAAAGCGGCTGGAATTGAAGAGATTTCCGGAGATATAATAATGACAATAAAGACAATGGGTTGTGAGATAATACCATATCTGAAGTACTTATTTGATTATTTTTTGGTTGAAGGAGCTATACCAAATGAATGGAGAGTTGCTATAGTAGCCTCTGTGTATAAAGGAAAGGGTGATAGACATAAAGCTGAAAATTACAGGCCAGTCAGTTTGATTGGCATTGCATGTAAGTTTTGGGAAAGCATTCTTTCTGATTATATTAGGCATGTTTGCAAAATGAATAACTGGTTAGACAAAAGGCAGTTTGGGTTTAGGAAAGGTTATTTGACTGAAGCTCAGCTTGTAGGATTTCAGCAAGATTTAGCAGATATCCTGGATTCAGGAGGCCAAATGGACTGTATTGCGATTGACCTATCTAACGCATTTGATAGAGTAGGTCATGGAAGACTACTGGCAAAAATGAGTGCAATTGGACTAGAAAAAAGAGTGACTGAATGGGTGGCTATATTTCTAGAAAATAGAACTCAGAGAATTAGGGTAGGCGAAGCTTTATCTGACCCTGTAATAATTAAGAGGGGAATTCCTCAAGGCAGTATTATTGAACCTTTATGTTTTCTTTTAAATATCAATGATATGTGTAAAGAAGTGGAATCAGAGATAAGGCTGTTTGCAGATGATGTTATTCTGTACAGAGTAATAAATAAGTTACAAGAATGTGAGCGGCTGCAGGGTGACATCGATAGTGTTGTGAGATGGACGGTGGATAATGGTATGATGAAAAACGGGGTTAAAAGTCAGGTTGTGAGTTTCACAAATAGGAAAAGTCCTCTCAGTTTTAATTACTGTGTTGATGGGGTGAAAGTTCCTTTTGGGGATCATTGTAAGTACCTATGTGTTAATATAAGAAAAGACCTTCAATGGGGTAATCACATAAATATGATTGTTAATAAAGGGTACAGATCTCTGCACATGGTTATGAGGGTATTTAGGGGTTGTAGTAAGGATGTAAAGGAGAAGGCATATAAGTCTCTGGTAAGACCCCAGCTAGAGTATGGTTCCAGTGTATGGGACCCTCACCAGGATTACTTGATTCAAGAACTGGAAAAATCCCCCCAAAAAGCAGCTCGATTTGTTCTGGGTGATTTCCGACAAAAGAGTAGCGTTACAAAAATGTTACAAATTTTGGGCTGGGAAGATTTGGGAGAAAGGAGACGAGTTGCTCGATTGAATCTTATGTTCCGAGTTGTCAGAGGAGAGATGGCATGGGAGAACATCAGTAGACGAATAAGTTTGAGTGGTGTCTTTAAAAGTAGAAAAGATCACAATCTATATATATAAAATAACTTGTCCTGACTGACTGACTGACTGACTGACTGACTGACTGACTGACTCATCATCGCCGAGCCAAAACTACTGGACATAAAGGAATAAAATTTTGGGGATACATTTATATTAAGATGTACGAGCTCGCTAAGAGAGGATCTTCGGATATTCCGTCACTAAGGGGGTGAAAAGGGGGGTGAAATTTTAAAATGAGTGTATCTATATCTCAGAACTTTCAAAGTTTGCAGACGTAAAAATTGGTATTTAGAATCTTCCTTAAAAATAAGGAAACACGTATTTCTTTGTTTTCAGAAAATCCCAATAGGAGGAGTGAAAATGGTGAAATATTGGTTGAATGCCTTTAATCAGGATACCGGTAATTATATCTGAGAAACTGAAGATATTACAGACCTGAAAATTGGTACTTTTGATCTCTTTTAAAAATAAAGAAACACGTATTTTTTTGTTTTGAAAAATCCAATGAATGGGAGGATGAGAAGGGGGGGTGAATTTTTAGAGTGAGTGTCTCCAAATCTCAAAACTTTGAAAGTTTACAGATCTAGAAATAAGTATTTATAATCTTCATTAAAAATAAAGAAACACGTATTTTTTGTTTTCGGAAAATCAAAATAGGAGGGGTGAAAAGGGGTGAAAAAGGGGTTGATGCCTTTAATGAGGATACTTATATCTCAGAAACTGAAGATATTACAGACTTGAAAATTTGTGTTTTGGATCTCCTTTAAGAATTAATAAACAGGTATTTTTTGTTTTTGGAAAATCGAATTAATGGGAGTGTGAAAAGGGGGTGAATTTTTAAAATGAGTGTTTCTATATTTCAAAACATTCAAACTTTACAGATGTAAAAATTGGTACTTAGAATCTGCTTTCAAAATAAAGAAACGCGTATTTTTTTGTTTTCGGAAAATCCCATGAAAGGGGGTGAAAGGGGGGGAAATGGGTTGAACACCTTTTATGATGGACTTATATATTTAAAAACTGAAGATGTTACAGTCATGAAAAATTAAATTTGGATCCTACTTTTAAAAAAAAGGAACACATATTTTTTGTTTTTGCAAAATCCAAACAATGGGGGGGGGGTGAAAAATCGGGGGTTGAATTTTTAAAATGAGTGTATCTATATCTCGAAACCGTAAAAGATTTCAGACGTAGAATTTGGTATTTAGAATCTCCTTAAAAATAAAGAACACGTATTTTTTTGTTTTCGGAAAATCCCAAAAGGAGGGGGTGAAAAGGAGTGAAAAATTGGTTGAATGCCTTTAATGAGGATACTTATATCTCAGAAACGGAAGATATTACAGACCTGAAAATAGGTACTTGGGATCTCCTTTATAAATAAAGAAACACGGATTTTTTGTTTTTAGAAAATCGAAATAGTGGGGGGTTGAAAGGGTGGTGAATTTTTTAAAATGAGTGTATCTATATCTCAAAACTTTCACAGTTTACAGATGTAAAAATTGGTACTTAAAATCTCCTTTCAAAATAAAGAAACACGTAATTTTTTTTCGGAAAATCCCATGAAGGGGGTGAAAAGGGGGGGGGGAATGTGTTGACCACCTTTAATGAGGAGACGTATATCTCACAAACTGAAGAGGTTACAGTCATGAAAATTTAAATTTGGAACCTCCTTGAAAAATAAAGGAACACGTATTTTTTTGTTTTTGGAAAATCCAAATAATGGGGGTTAAAAGGGGGGTGAATTTTTTAAAATAAGCTTATTTATATCTGGAAACAGCAAAAGTTTACAGACGTAGAAATTGGTACTTAGTTTCTCCTTTCAAAATGAAGAAACACGTATTTTTTTGTTTTCGGAAAATCCCAATAGGAGGGGTGAAAAATGGTGAAAAATGGTTGAATGCCTTTAATAAGAATCCTAATATCTCAGAAACTGGAGTTGTTACAGACTTCAAAATCAGTATTTGGGATCTCCTTTAACAATGAAGAAACATGTACTTTTTGTTTTTGGAAAGTCCAAATAGTGGAGGGTTGAGAGGGGGGTGAATTTTTAAAATGAGTGTATCTATATCTAAAACTTTCAAAGTTTACAGATGTAAAAATTGGTACTTAGAATCTACTTTCAAAATGAAGAAACACCCACTTTTTGTTTTCTGTAAATCCCAATAGGAGGGGTGAAAAGTGTGAATAAGTGGTTGAATGTCTTTAATGAGGATACTTATATCTCAGAAACTGAAGACATTACAGACCATACAGTTAGTATATGGAATCTCCTTTCAAAAATCACAAACATTTCTTTTGGAAATCTAATTATTGGGGGTTAAACAGGAGTGACAAATTGGGGTGAATTTTTAGAAAGACTATATCTACAGTATATCTCAGAAACGTAAAATGTTACAGACGTAAAAACTGGTGTTAGGGACCTCCTGTTAAAGTAAAGAAACAGGTATTCTCAGAAAATCCAATGAAGGGAGGGTGGGGGTGAAAAATGAATTGAATTAATTGTATGAGGATACTTACATCTAATAAAAACTAAAGTTGTTACAGACGTGAAAATTGGTATTTATATCTTCTTTAAAAATAAAACTACTCGTTTTGGGGGAGGGGGTCGGGGAATCATATTTGGGGGCGGGTGCGAAACGGAGTTGAATTCGTTTCATGAGGACACATATCTCAAAATCTGAAGATAATCGGTATTTATAAGACCCTTTACTATCAAAGAAACAATTATTTTTCGCCGCAAAATTCACTTAAGGGGGTGGTTGGGTGTGTGAAAGTAAGTGAAAAATATTTAATTATTTTTATGGGAATACTTATATCTCAAAACTGAAGGTAACCCACGTGAACATTGGTACTTCGAATCTCCTTTAATCATAAAGGAACACGCCTTCTTTTCTTGGGAGGGGTGTAAATCAACTTAACCGCGGTGGGGTGAAAACGGAGGTGAGACCAATTGATTTTACTGTTCCTAATGCACTTATAAGGAGCCTCTGTGGCTCAGGCGGCAGCGCGCTGGCCTCTCACCGCTGGCTTTAGTGGTTCAAATCCCGGTCACCCCATGTGAGATTTGTGCTGGACAAAGCGGAGGCGGGACAGGTTTTTCTCCGGGTACTCCCGTTTTCCCCGTCATCATTCATTCCAGCAACACTCTCCAATATCATTTCATTTCATTTCTCATTCATTAATCATTGCCCCAGAGGAGTGCGACAGGCTTCGGCAGCCGGCACATTTCCTATCCTCACCGCTAGCTGGGGGCTTTATTCATTTCATTCCTGACCCGGTTGAATGACTGTGGATTTTCAATGTACTTATTCTGATCATAAACCGATCATTTTTAATCTTTCCTGGGTTCGTTTTAAAGAGCCATCTTTTCCTTTAGAGTACCTTCTTAGATTACAGTAGATTCTTCTGGCATATAAATAAAAATTTAAACACATTTATAATAAACGATAGGTATAAGATTGACCGTGCAATTGTTCACTTCTATAATAAGGTCAATAATACACGGAAGTATGTCATTCGTATCGCCAGAAGTCCTGCGCACTTGTCTACGGGCGACAATGGTGCTGGTCATACTGTCATCAATGACAATGGCAGCAGATGTAATTTACCGCCAAGTAGAGGTCTTGCATTTTGCTGTGGGGTCCAGAACATCAATGATAATAATAATAATACCTAAATTCAATTAATTTCACCCACCCTAATAATAATGATAATAATAATAAGGATAATAATAAGAAGAATAATTTTCTGGACCGTCGTCAAAATGTGCGGACTGTACTGGAAACGGGTCCTGGACGGGTAATGACTACGATTGCAGTCCGGCCGCCGGTTCAGGACCGCCAAGGCACCCAAGACGACACTATGCTGGATCTCCTCAAGGATTTGATCCACATTAAGAATGCTTATAGGAAAAAATGGTAAAGATTTAGGGACCCAACTGACCGGGTGGAAGTACGAAATCGATTGCCGGAAGAAAGATTGAAAAATGGAAGGTACGTTGCCGTAATCTCTCAGAAAACGAGTCAGATCGCGAATATCGGCGGGTTATATATAAAACGATAAGCATTCAATTATAAATTTCAGTTTAATACCGTAGCGAAGCACGGGTATCTCGCTAGTATGAAGATAAAGTTGGAATTCAAGAGGACAAATTGGGGCAAATATTCGTTTATAGGAAGGGGAGTTAGGGATTAGAATAACTTACCAAGGGAAATGTTCAATAATTTTCCAATGTATTTGCGCTCATTTAAGAAAAGGCTAGAAATACAACAGATAGGGAATCTGCCACCTTGGCGACTGCCCTAAATGCAGATCAGTAGTGATTGATAGATCATAAATATTGAAGTGATTTTCATTTTATCGCAAATTAAGTAATCGTAATTGGGGAATAATACTGAAGAGGGATAAATATATTCGTCTGACTATAATACAGCTGACTGCATGGATGCAGATTATTTTACGCGTTATTTCAAGAGTCTTATGTTAAAAAGTATTGAAACTGTTTAAAATGCATTCATTAAATTTAAAAAGGTAAATAGGAGTGTAATGTACATTGAGAGTCCTTTATCAAGGTTACTAAATTGGTATGCTAAAAGCTCTGTAATCTACAGTTCTAGCACGATGCGAGGCACAACGTTCAACATGCCGCCTCTAGCTCTGAAATAGAGGGTCGTACACAGTCTATTTTTAATGCGTTCTTATGGAGGACATGGCTCGTATATGTTTTTCTCTGCACCCTCCTCTAATGCTTGTTATGGGCTAGTCTCATACTGAAGTGCTGGATCCAATACGTTGGTCACACAGTGCGATAGGTTTATTGCTCCCCTGCTGGAACCACCTGGTGCCACGTTGCGCACTTCCTCCAGATCGCTACGGAGAGGACAACGAACACGATCACGTAGTTCACACATGCTGCAGTACATGACAATGCAGCCTTCATATTGGCGCCGTTTCCTACCTGGAACTGCTTTTACAGCTGATTTACTACAACACATCTTTACAGCGTTCGTCCATTTTGAAGAGGAAAGATCTGTCCGTGTACTCAGAGAGTTATAAAGTTTTATATTTTCATCAAATACCTCAAGTCCTTTATCACTGATCTTGTGGGAAGACCACATTTCAAACTCTCTGTTTATGAGAAGTTGACGACCAGTTGGATTGTCCGTATCGCTATACGGAATATCCAACGCCCAAAATGCAATATGCCTCTCGGTTTGCATATATCGTGCTTGATGGATTTGTACTTCTTTCATAACACATTTAATTACCACCTATACAAACAGCTTTAACACTTTTGGCACGTCTAAATGTCTCAGTGTTTCAGTACATTTCTCCCAAACACATGGAATATTGTTTTTAATCTACTACTATAGACGGCCAAAAAATCTACAAGTTAAGTGATGGACGATGATGAAGTGAAGGCTTAAAGGAAGTACATACATGTTTCTATGGTAGTAGAAAATTTGTTTAGGAAAGACACCTTTGGCTTCTTATTAATTTGAATGAGTTAATTAGGCATGAAGGTGAACATGCATTCAAATTCCACTGTTCCAATGTCCTGCTGAGCTATTTTGTAGCAGTCAGCCTCGAAGATTACGCTGAATATATAGCTTAATTAGACATTTCCTGACTTGATCACACATCAGAAAGTAAGCTAAATTATTGTCGTTGTGAAAGAATTTCCTAAATTTGGCCATGGAAAAAGGCAATATTTCACAAATAATGACAGATCTCGTCAAACGCTTGACCCTGAGAATTACAGATCGTCATTCAAAATGTTAAACGTATTTTAAACTGATTTCACTCATACTCCGGATGAGAACGATTCCCTTAGGAACGAAATCTTTGACTTTTGACACTTTTAGCAGATTTGATAACTGAATGATGTCATATTGATATTTAGGTATCTGTAGTGATGGCTGTCACTGACGGGTTGAAAAAAATGAATAACTATTTCCTGGTTGTACGTTGATGTTAAAGATAAACGTTTTCATTTCGTAATGTGTTTTGGGAATGAATCATTTGTGATTTGATATTCCTGAAATATGGTAGCAACATTTTGTTATTTCTCACAATGTTACAAAATTGTTAATTGAAGCATATATCTTATAGATGTAACTAATATACTCACCGCTACCAGGCGATGACCTGTCTCATTCCTCCAACTGGACACTGAGAATTTCATACTTGGGGACCGGACACACTGAGCGGAGAGGGCCCAGGACTGCGCACCCATCGCGAAGAAAACTAGAGAGAGCAGCATAGTGTTGCCTGAAAACAAATATTTCACTTATCATTGTTCAGGAGGTGTCTGAACCCTACAACAGCGTTATTAGTAATACAGTTAACTATGAATATTGCCAAAAACCTTCTCGGCATTCACAAATCTCTGAAGCTGCCACAAACATCGTTCCTAAACACATACATTAGTGTGCACGTTTGTGCTTATACTGAAGCACATCGTGCGTTGTCGACCTGTGACCTTCTCACTGTCAAACTCTCTTAGACTGTCAGTGTTTAATGCACACCACCTGGCTAAGCTACGATGATGCATCACCGGTAGTGTCTGATTGATTATTACAAGTTTGCAGGTTTGATCCGCGCCGATGTAGTCGGTATTTGAAGGACGATCTAAACACTTGCCAACACTTATCATTGTTAATAGCATGTTAAAGATCTCTGGTGGCGAAATTTGTCACGTGACAAAATTAAATTATCTCAGATAAAGTGTTCGTTCCATTAGAATTCCGCTTGGGTTCATAGATTGCCACACAATCAAAAATAGGTATTTGGGTGGTAAATAATAGAAATCAATGTATTCTAACTTTCTTGATTGTTACTACGACTTGCATAGGCACTGAAGTATGAATCAATCAACCACTACTGATCTTTATTTAGGGCAGTCGCCCAGGTGGCAGATTCCCTATCTGTTGTTTTCCTAGCCTTTTCTTAAATGATTGCAAAGAAATTGGAAATTTATTGAACATCTCCCTTGGTAAGTTATTCCAGTCCCTAACTCCCCTTCCTATAAACGAATATTTGCCCCAATTTGTCCTCTTGAATTCCAACTTTATCTTCATGTTGTGATCTTTCCTACTTTTGAAGACACCATCCAAACTTATTCGCCTACTGATGTCCTCCCACGCCATCTCTCCATTGACAGCTCGGAACATACCACTTAGTCGAACAGCTCCTCTCCTTTCTCCCAAGTCTTCCCAGCCCAAAATTTTGCAACATTTATGTAACGCTACTCTTTTGTCGGAAATCGCCCAGAACAAATCGAGCTGCTTTTCTTTGGATTTTTTCCAGTTCCTAAACCAAGTAATCCTGGGAAGGGTCCCATACACTGGAACCATACTCTAGTTGGAGTCTCACCAGAGAAAAATAAGCTCTCTCCTTTACATCCTTACTACAACCACTAAATATTCTCATAACCATGTGCAGAGATCTGTACCCTTTATTTACAATCACATTTATGTGATTACCCCAATGAAGATCTTTCCTTATATTAATACCTAGGTATTTACAATGATCCCCAAAAGGAACTTTCACCCCATCAACGCAGTAATTAAAACTGAGAGGACTTTTCCTATTTGTGAAACTCACAACCTGACTTTTAACCCCGTTTATCATCATACCATTGCCTGATGTCCATCTCACAATGTTATCGATGTCATTTTGCAGTTGCTCACAATCTTGTAACTTATTTATTACTCTGTACAGAATGACATCATCTGCGAAATGCCTTTTCTAAATTTCCAACTTTCCACGCTCCGACTTGCAGGATGTTATATATTAGCAAAGGCATGCGTTATGACTTCTAACAAACAAAGCAGGTGGTGGTGGGAGTGATTTTTGTTTTAAGAGGTAGTACAGCAATCCAATCATCCTCTATTTGCACCAATCAGACGGAAAAAGGTTAAGGGGAGCGACACTTCGAAAAATGAAGGTATAGGACAAAGAAGGACAAGAGCCACGAAGGGCGTGAAAATGAATGACTCCTTAGGATTCGCGAACATAATGCCGCCGGGTTCAAAGAAGAACAAGGATTGACCAAGTGAGGTTCTACATGACAGGTGAAGGTGAAGAGACTTGAACAAGTAAATGGAAGTAATGCCAAGACTCAGCTAAGTGCCCTTGTTCGCCAACGACCTCTGACAAGTTAAGAGCTACTGGGGATAGAGGTGTACAAACTCCGCATTTAACTTGCCCATGCTTGCCTGCTCGGCTAGCCGCACGTAAACAACAGTACAGGCAGGCTGCTGCACTCCTGGCCAGGTCAAGCTCAGCCCAACTTGGGCAGGTTAAAGGTTAGCTTGCTTGCTTGATTTCTTCTTCCTGCTGCGTTAATCGATATTTGCTCGTTCATTGTGCTGATATGAGACTCGCGTGAATGCAGGCAGGAAAGGGGTTGTTACATGCCAGAATTTATATAGGATTCGTCAACACAAATATTGTTTTATATGGTTATTTAGTATTATGTTAATCATTACAAAGTTATGTTTCAATTTATTTCGTGATTCAGACGTCTTATGCAACTAATTAACAAATAATATTGCTCTCTATCAAATATCGTTACTTAATAAAAAGTAGGTTCTATGAACAAAATATTTGAATATTTAAATAAACATAATGACAGTTGATGGAAGTATGACCATAAATATAATGCATTATTTATGGAAAATGAAAATGAATGGAAACCTACAACCTGTTTTCCAGTCATTGACCGGGTCAGGGATGTAATGAATGAAACGTATATAGGCTGTTATTACAATGGGGTCGCCACTCCCAAGGTGATTTATTAATGAGTGATAAATGCTATGAAATGATAAAGGAGGGTGTTGCTGGAATGAAAGATGACAGGGAAAACCGGAGTACCCGGAGAAAAACCTGTCCCGCCTCCGCTTCGTCCAGCACAAATCTCACATGGAGTGACCGGGAATTAAACTACGGTATCCAGCGGTGAGAAGCCGACGCACTGCCGTCTGAGCCACGGAGGCTCCGCATTACTTATTATTCGAGAAAATTAGGCACAATGATATACATAATGTAGGTACAGGTCGTAAATATCTTTAGAAGAATAATTTTATAGGTAACTTTTTGAAATACATTTAATAATTTAGGAACCCCTTCCTCACAAAACCAAAAAAATAACTACATAACTAATCAGTTTAGAAGTGCAATGTTACCACTTGCTCTCTTAGTTTGTGGTCCCCTCATACTGTGCATAATGCATGGACACATTATCGCTGGTGTGTATTACTATGAGGTCATTAAATCTTTGCACACCAAGACGGGAACAGTTTTTTTTTTTTTTTCGCTGATTAAATTTCCCGAACAGCTGAAGACTCTCTCACTGGAGAGACTCGTAGCGGATATGTTAAGCACCTTTTTCGCTACACAGGCGAATTATATTTCCACCACCGCAGTATATTTTCGTTACTAATAAACCTTTCTTGCAAGTACCTACTGACCTCATCATGTCATCGGCGAATTTTCTGCCCAATCGTCAAATTTTGTCTTCTTACGTTGTACTGAATTTTCTTCATTTGAAGAAGATGGGACTTATTGTCTATTTTGATTGGGTAGCTGCTCTGAAAATATATCTGCCCAAGTTATTTATATTTTATGCTAAGAACAGAATATTAAGAATATCTAATTTGCATAGGTATAATACATAATAATAATAAGAAGAAGAAGAAGAAGAAGAAGAAGAAGAAGAAGAAGAAGGAAGAAGAAACAACCAGAGAACCTTACCTTCAGCACACATTTGGTGAGCTGCCTCGGAAACAGACATTTGTTCTCCTGCATTTAGTTTCTTTAATGTGCGATATTTAGGCACCAAAAGTGTTGCAATTTTGTGTAACATAGTGGCTTCCATTTTGTGCTCCAGGAAGACACTACCGGTTTGTTTCAAAAGCTTCATGTAACGAAAATTTTATTTAGTATGAAGACATGTTTACATTTAAATATCAGGAGACTCACATTAAAATTTAAAAGAAATTAAATATTAGCTGTTCATCGTCATCCTGTGGAGTACAATGGGTTTTTAAGACATACAACCACGGAAGGATCAGATGTAAAGTCGGGACCTCAGCACCCTCATGATCAATTGTGGATTCCTTAAATGGCTTAAGAAATGTTATAAGCAAGCTAGTAATGTCCTGATCATAACCGAGCATTTTATCAGAGGCACCCTCCTTCTCTAAAATAGTTCTCACAGCGTCTATCTGGGAGTGAACTGATTGCAGCATGTCAAAATAACTGTTCCCCCGAGTGGAAACATACGGTTTCAAAGATGATTGTAACCTCACACATAGGCTTCTTCTTTTAAAGTACGAAACCATTACGAACACATTAAGAACACTTTCTTTCAAAAAGGGTTCGCTCAGAACATGCTTCAAGACCGTATTATACCGTAATATGAGCCATGCATGGAAGACGCTTGCATATGCTGAGGGCCTTAACAATATTGCTTCCCTGGCCTGTTACAAATGAAATTTTGCAAATATCTTCATGAGAAACGCCATGTCATTTCAAACTATCGTCCAATTCAGTGCGAGTATTTTCACCAGTTTCTGGACAGTCAGGGAAGGCCGAACACATTAACACATACTTATTGAGAGATCAATCTGTATTTATATAGTGCATTGTTACAGACATATAGTGCACACCCTTGTAATTATCTGTCCACAGGTCAGTGGTACTCGCACAGATACCAGATTTAATAGTACGTACTATATCAGGAAGCGTTTTACTGCGCAATTTGTCCGCGAAAGTTTGTACCTTCCTACCAACTGTGACTCGAGAGAATATAATAATTTTTAATATCCAGCGAGCCATACTTTTTGCCCTTTTCTATCAGCGTTTGCCCTAAATTTAAAAATCCTTCACCCTCAATAGTTGTAAACGGTCTCAGGTCCTTGGCGCACATTTCCACGCACTTGTCAGTCACCAAGTCCTTGTCCTCTTTCAAAATATTTTTAGACTGTGGAAAATTTGGGTCAAATTTGAAGACATGTCGCAACATACTTGAGGTCCGTGAATGGGTGCTGAGTAGCTTCCGGCAAAAATTGCATTGCGAGTAACCTACTGGCTTATTTGATATCTGTTCATAAACACATGAAAATTTTTCCCAAATAGACTCGAGCCCTGCTTTACTACTAGAAAATTTCACCACTTTTTAATTTTTCTTCGACTTCCTTTACGGTTGATTTGTTCATTTTCCCTGCTGGTTGCACCTCTAACTACAACAGAGCTGCACTGGACGCAATACGTAGCTACACTGACATATAACGGCACATTCACGTCGGATCGATAGCAAACTTCACGTTCACTCTTGTCAAGTCCGGCAGACCGAACGGGTCCCAGGTAAAAGCCCACCCTACACTATCCAACTCGGTCCGACGAACCAGGCCGAACAAGGTTTGCTCGAAGTTGGGGCGCACAAATGTTCGGGCAGCGAATCTCCATACACTACCGAACATGGTTTGCCGCTCAAGGCCCCAACCTCGTACGTCAGATGTTTGTTCAACAAAAGTCTGGTGCGTCGCATTCTCACACACTGTCGTACCAGTATCGAACCAACCTTTGTAGAGTTACATACACGTTATCACTTTGTTTTAATTTGTGAGTAATAAATTGTATTGATTGCTACTAGTTTGTGAATTGAAGTAATGGACGCAAAGAAACGTTTGGCTACCGCAATATTACTGTTGGATGAAGCTGGAGTATTTGTTCCAAAAAAAAAAAAAGGAAACCTCGAAAGTGCTGGGTTAAAAGTTGGCTACAAAAAAGGAATGAATACTCACACATGAACTTAATATTAGAACTAAGAGAAAACAATCCGTATGACTTCAAGAATTATTTACGAATGACAGAAGATGAATATAAGTACCTAATTGAACTAGTGACACCTTTGATCCAAAAAAAAAATGATACAGTATTAAGAGAAGCTATACCAGTGGATGATAGGCTTGCTGCCACCTTGCGTTTCTTGACAACTGGAAGGAGTTTCGCAGACTTAAAATTTTCTGCAATAATATCGGCTCAATCACTTGGTAAAATTATTGGTAATAAGATTGTACTTTGGCAAGTTCTCTTCTGAAGCAGCTCCGAATGTTTTCTATTCTTTTCTTTACAAAACACAAAGTGGCCTCAGGAATTGTATTTTTTGTGAATTCTAGTATCTCTTGCATAAGCCAAATCCCTCTTTTGCTTGTTATGATACTCCTTTGACAATATCTGCCATAAACAGGGAGCGTTTCTGTAGGTTTCTATAAAATCTCTCAAAAACGCAGGGTTCATAACTTTAATCACCATCGTCTTATCTGCATCTCCAGCCTTCATTTTCTTCGATTGTTTTGACACAATATTATCTGGTGGCGTTTCTTCATTCACTTCCTCGTGCATAATGTAGTGTTAACAAAAACAACGAAATAAATGTAAACACAGACCACAGTAAGTCAGTCATTCGATTGTCTGCCGCGCACCTCAGGTCCGGCTCAAACCAGTTTGATGCGCACACACACACTGTCCGACTTGGTGCGCCGAACATTTGTTGCTCCCAGGTTGGCGCGTGTTTACGGCCGGAGTGGAAAACCTGAGGTCCGTCCAACCCGGTGCGGTGCGGTTCGCTCGCCACCACACACTATCGAACCGTTGTCCAACCCGGTCTGTCAGCCGACCAAGTTAGAAGAACTGACGTACCGGGTTGGAGAGTGTATGGGGGGCTTTAGGGAAACCCAGGTTTTGGTTTGCTACGACTAGCGCGCTCAGTACGCGTGCACTCTTGCTTCGCTGACGCTCAAGCTAAGCTGCTTTGCTTGTTGCAGAGCAGTTTGGGGCAGGCAAGCCTGAAGTATAATTTGTACACCTTTAACTGGGGACTTTTCCAGTCACCTCTTATTACAGGCAGGGGATACCGCAGTTGTTATTCTTTTGAAAACAAAGCACTGATAATAATTGCACAAATATAATGAATAAATGAAATTCCTGTATAATTGGTCCCTAAATACTTTTTTGCTCGGTTAATACAGTTAAATCTAATTATACTTCACTCACCAGCAAACTCCATGAAGTTGAGAAGTAAACATAACAAACATCTGCTAAATGTTATTTTATATAACGATGACAGAGTCTTTGGGATTCACTCAAGAAGCGAGACAGCATTGGATGAGCGGAATGTTTTATCTTAGTCATATGATAAGGAGGTCAGAGAGTGTTCATGTTTGCTATCCTTGACAGTCTATGCTTCTTGGTCATCTAAATAACCCGTTTACATTAAAATTGGCTACACAAAGGAAAGCGTACGGGACATGAAGGGGCTAGTTTTTGTTTATTAGGAGGAAATTTGCGCAAGGTGCATATACAGTAGGTTATTCTATGTTCAGTTCAGTCAAATACAAAACATCATGTCCTCATCCCGAGGTGGCGCAGTCCATTTTTCAGACACAAACCGAATAGAGGTGAGCTGCATGCACCATTTCAACCAAATACCAGCCTTCCTATCATTCTTAAATTTCTGGCAGTACCAGGAATCAAAACCGGGCCCCGAGGACAGCTAATGATTCATATACGCTCTTTGTCCACTCGATCACTGTTCCTGCATCAGCAGAAGTTTTCCCATATTTCATCCTACTTTCTCATTTATTCCAAAAGTTCCTTGTTGTAACTCATTGCATTGGGCAGATTCATCTGAAGTCCTAAGTATACCTTGTCATTTAATATATTCGTCCTCAACCACCCACGTATTTATTAACTCTGGCTATATTTGTTTCTCTGCTTGAAATTCTGCCTCTGTTTCTGAATATCGTAGCTACAGCATTATTTATATTTATTTTTAATTCATTTCTCCTTAGACCATTTGGTTAATTTATTCAAAGATCGATGTACTTTGTATAGATACTGTGATAATACGACCATGTCCGCATAAAGTAATATCTTGAATTGATCTGAGATCCGGGTGCTAATTGGGATACAGATTTTAGATCCTAGCATGGATACGCCTAAGAGCAGTTCAGAGTTGCAGTATTGTTAATTTTTTATACAACCTTCTGTAGTAGGGGAAAATCTGCCTGCGAATTCAGTTCTAACTGGATACATTTCTATTGTTTATGTTAAGCTGTTGTAATTAGGATAGAGTTATGCACAGTTTAGAGTGGCGTTGTAGGTATTTTATTAGATATTCCTTCGCCTTCTTTATTGTTGTAGAATCCCTGTGTAGTTCTTTTGATACTTCAAGGTAGCTTTCATTTCGGTTTTCACGTAATAATAAGAATAAGAATAAGAAGGAGAATAAGAATAATCTGTCTATGTATTGACGTATTTAATGTAACAACACATGTCTTTAGTTAGATGGTTTCCTATTTTATTTTTATGTTATTCCTATGAGTTTAAAATTTGGACGCACATAAGTAGAATCGTATTATAACTATTTTATCAGTTTATATATTGCTTGATTCATTGTCGTGAAATTCTTGTGTACTACACAGTATTTCTTTCCTCATATATACATTTACTAGCACCCGTGTGAGAAACCTCGCAAGTGTAAATCGACCACCTCCCTTTCCCCCACATCCGTCTGAAGGGCAAAATATTTGTGCGAAACAGGTTTATTTGTATTAAAAATATAATCAACCTCTCTCAATGCTCTTAATTATTATATTCCATAAAATAGTATCCATTCTGTTTCTCTGCTTGAAATCCCACTAAATCGAATTATGTGAGCCAATGTGTGTGTTGTGTGAATGGGTTTTATTTTACCTGTTATCCACTTCGGTCATCATTATCATTATACCTTTCCTTTTATTACTAGTACTAGCAAATGTACCCGTGCTTCGCCACGGAATTCTATATTGTATACGAATATCGAAGTAAATTACTGTACATCAAGTGAGTAAGAATTTTTAAATTGCATGTCTCTTGGCGTTATCCGATAAAAAGCATAGGTAGGTCAGCAGACGTTGTTTCCAATGTAAAGTGCGAGTTGCGGAGTTGTGATGATAACGACAGGTCCACTTGTCTACCGCAATTCACTATGCGTAACGTCAGTCATATTTTGATGGGTAAATTTGTTTATAATCGGGGGCACCCTTGCAAGGGGGCACCTATACCTAATGATAAAGAGAATCAAGTAAAAGAGTTTTAAAAAATTGCACGCTTCCTTGCCTTCTGCTAGTCAAATCGAGGAGGGAATTATTCATTACAATGGTACACAGGCGTTGGAGGAAGACCCCATTTCTACTGCCAGTTAAAGTCGATGTGGGGAGTACTGATTACAAAAACAGACGCCCTTCTGCTGACATTCACTACTGATTTGTAAAGTATTAATTACAATGTCAGACACCCCTTCTAAATAGCTGCAAATCGTCTTAAATGAATAAGTGTAGATCGGCATACGGAAGTATATGCATGTTCACCTTCATTTACAGAATAACTACTGCTAAACGGTGCATCATATCGAAAAACGGACTGTACGAAAAGACGCCTCTGGCCTCATTTAGCGATCTGAATGGTTTCCTCGTATCTCATCTATTAAAAGGTAAGATTGTTTTAGAAACGTTGAATCGGGTGAAATTTGTGTAAGGTTTTCACAGAGAGAATTACTTTTCAGGTACTTATTGGACAGGTTCAAAAATAGAATTTGGCTCACATATAGCTACTTGGTGGGCCAATAGTCGTGTAGAATTTGATAATCCCATCTTTCCCATAAGTGAATCAAACCAACAATTATACGTGTACGAAAAGCAAAATTTAGGTAAATCCAGAAATAGAGCCAAATTTATCCCATAAGGGATAGAGATACGATAAAAAGTCATAGGACCAAAGTTCTAGATCAGTCCAAATTGAACGGATATTGTGACATCACTTTTTGATACGATTTACCGTTTAGTCACGAAATACCTCGAAAGGAAGTTCTGCACCGTCATAAAAATTGCCTCGTATTTCGATATTTTTCGAGGGTAAAAAGTAAAGTGTTTAAACATCTCGTAAATTTTCCGTCGGTTACAGGCTAAAAGCTATAATTTAGCCAAATTTTAATTTTCTAACTCGTCTGGGAGATTATGCTGCCATCTTGATGTGGGAGAGGGGTAAAAAATTAGAACTTTCAGGAAACCTTTAAGCCCATGAACCCTATAGGATATGGTTCTGGATAAATATCACCGAATGTGTTGTTATGCAGATTTGAAACACCCAGCGTGTCCCCCTCAGAGAATTTTGAGAATTTTCGATTTTTATGAGGATCCTGAAATCACCAGTTTGTGTGGTACCAAGTTTTAAATTTCTGTGATGCCTGGAAGTGTCACAGTAATTCACGTCTGTTTTCATTTTTATACCTTGAGATATATATGCAGTACAGTATATATAAATCGCTCCATACTGACTTCCATTCATTCATATAGATTATATTTCACCCCCTTCCCTAGTGGATCTAGGGGCGTTTTACTCCCACAGTATATTTTCCAGGTAGCAAGTCATACCTGTAAGTCTTACCGGAATATACACACGTCTATTATCTCGGTCATTTTTGACATTTCATTTTTTCACCCTTTCTCACTCCGTGTGCCAAAGGGGGCTGAAGTTGGACTTTAAAAATCCGGAATGTTACTGTTCATCTCAGCGACACGGGAAGCTATGGATTCGGCAGTATATTCGATTACCGGTATTATTATATCTCACTCCCCCTACCCCACACTAAAGGGGGCTGATATTTAGGTCTAAAATATTTGGGAGTGTTACTATTAATCTCAGCTACCCCAAAAACTATGGATTCGACACTATTTTCGATTATTTTATATCTCAATCCCCCCCGCCTACCACCAAAAGGGGATGAACTTGGACTTATGAAATATCCGGAATCTTACTATTCATCTCAGCGACCCCTACAACTATGGATTGGACACTACTTTCGATGATTTTTATACCTCAGCCCCCGCGCCCCCCCGCCCGTCCCTAAGGGTTCCTGGGGTGTATTACCCTCACATGGTTTATCTTCTGATACTAAAAATCCGGAGTGTCACTATTCATCTCAGCGATCCCGAAAACGATGCATTCGACACTATTTACTCCCCCACCACGAAGAGGGCTGAACTTGGACATTAAAAAATTCCGGAGTGTTGCTATTTATTTCAGCGAGCCCGAAAAGTGTGGATTCGACACTACTTTCGATGATATTTATATCTCACCCCCTCGCCCCCCCCCCGCCCCTAAGCGTTCCTTTGGCGCCCTACCCCGACGTGGTTAGTCTCCCGATACTAAAAATCCGAAATGTACAATTCACCTCGGCGACCCTGAAAACTATGTATTCGACACTATTTTCAATCAATTTTATATATCACTGCACCCCCGCCCCCACCCCAAAAGGGGCTGAACTTGGACTTAAAAATTTCCAGAGTGACACTATTCATCTCAGCGACCTCGAAAAGTATGGTTTCCACACTATTTTCGTTAATTTGTGTATCTGACCTCACTCGCCCCCCGCCCCTAAGGGTTCCTGGGCTGTCTTACCCCCACGTGGTTTGTCTCCTGATGCTAAAAATGTCCGGAGTGTACAATTCACCTCGGCGACCCCCAAAACTATGTATTCGACACTATTTTCGTTTAATTTTATATAGCACTCCCCCATCGCTCCCCTACCCCAAAGGGGGCTGAACTTGGACTTTAAAAATTCCAGAGTGTCACTATTCATCTCAGCGACCCCGAAAAGTCTGGATTCGACACTACTTTCGATGCTTATTATATCTCAGCCCCTCGCTCCCTCTTCTCCTAAGGGTTCCTGGGGTGTATTACCCCCACGTGGTTTGTCACTTGATACTAAAATTCTGGAGTGTGCTATTCACCTCGGCGACCACGAAAACTATGTATTCAACACTATTTCCGTTTAATTTTATATATATCACTCCCCCCTCGACCCCACCTGTAAAGGAGCTGAACTTTGACTTTGAAAATATCGGGGGAGTCACTATTCAGCTCATCGACCCAGAAAGCTATGGATTCGACACTTTTTTCGATTATTTATATACCTTGCCCCCCTGACCCCCACTTCTAATGGAGCTACGGATCGCTTACCCCCGCAGTGCTCGTTTCCAGATAGTAAGTGGTAAGTGTACCAAGTTTGATTGAAATTGCTCCAGTGGTTTAGGAGAAGATGTGTTATTTACACACACACACACACACACACACACACACACACACACACCACATACATACATACATACATACACAAACACACATACATTATTATATAGGTAGATTATCACTGTTATTGCCTTTCTAATTTGTAACTTGTTCTTAATTGTTTATGCTTTCATCATGCTGTTCGGTAATTAATAACACACAATTGTATTTTATTGTTTCGGCTATCAATTATAAGAATTTTATTATAAATTTGTTTCACTTGACGATTTATGCAGGTATTTAAATAACAATCTAGGTACAGTATTAAGCATTTCATTTTAATTGTATTTATCTGATTATTATTATTATTATTATTATTATTATTATTATTATTATTATTATTATTATTATTATTATTATTATTATTATTATTATTATTATTATTGTTGTTGTTGAATAGGGCACGATGTTTCGGAAAGTAATAAGGTTAGCACGGTTTATATTAAACTGACACTATTTATTACATACGTAAATTACAGATGGATGCAGTGAAAACAATGGACATGGAGATTACAATCGTCACGTGTCAGAATGGACAAAGAAAACGTAGTGTGTAGGTGTCGCTACTTGATGGTGGCTCAGTCAGAGTCATATGAATATATATAAATATTTTCAACACCCCCTCTCGAAGGCTGAACCAGCTTCAAAGTTTCAGTCCTCTGACACCCAGACATTCTAAACACTTCCAGTGCTTATCCTTTTGTAGTCCCTTGGTTAATAGATCTGCAGGCATCTTCTCAGTTGACAAGTATTCGAGGTGAATGCACCCGATGAAAGAACCTCTCGTACAAAATGATATCGCACATCAATGTGCTTAGTCCGAGAGTGGAAAACAGGATTTCCAGCAAGCTTCTGAGCTCCAATGTTGTCGTTATATAGCTGCACAGTCGACACGCTGTTAATGCCTATCTCCCTTGCCAGTCGTAGTAAGTGCACTGTCTCTTTTGAAGCCTCACTCAAGGCCACATATTCAGCCTCCGTTGAGGACAATGCCACTGTCCGTTGTTTCCTGGATTCCCAAGATACGACTCCGCCATACATTGTAAAGGCAAAGCCAGTGTATGATCTGCGATCGTTGATGCATGCAGCCCAATCAGCATCTCCATAGCCAGTTAAATTACTGGTATCGCTTCCAAAGGTGATTCCCACATCAGAAGAACCCTTCAGGTACCCCAGTACCCTCTTTGCTGCTTGCCACTGTCCTTTGCTAAAAGAATCATTGTATTGGCTTAAGACACTCACTGCATGAGATATGTCTGGACGCGTTGCAGTTGATAGGTACATAAGAGCACCTGTGAGCTCTCTGTAGGGAGGGGGGGGGGCTCTCGCCATCATCCTTGGACCAAGTACTTGATCTTGATACTTTAATTCCAGCTTCAGTTGGTGTGGCCACGGGCTTGCAATCTGACATTCGAAAGCGATCTAAGATGTCCTTAACAAAACTTTTCTGTTTCAAGGTGATACCGGATTCATCTCGAGAGAACTCAATCCTGAGACAGTACTTAATGTCTCCCAGGTCTTTGACCTCAAATGACTTTTGTAGAAATTTGTGGACCTCGTCAATTTTTCTCGAGTTCCGTGACAAAACTAAAATGTCATCAACATAAACGATGATTAGGAGAGCATCAGCATCAGAACCCTTCACATAAACGCTCGAATCGCCGGACGTTGGTTTGACACCAAGCTTTAGTAGTTGCTCGTTCAAACGTTGATGCCAACAGCAGCCAGTCTGCTTCAAGCTATACAGAGCCTTTTAATACGGCACACTCAATCCTTGTTCAACATCTTCAGCATCCTCTTGACTTCAACTATGACCTTGGATGTTGCATTGCTTTCCTGTACGATGAATTCGAGTATTTCTCTGGTGTGAATTCTGGTGGAATCACTGTGAGGGTTGGTGGTACTGTTCAAGGATAATAATAATAATGATAGGAAATGAAATTGTTTGAAAGTATGGAAGAGAATAACTTAAGCAAAGAAATGGTTTCCGGTGGATTGTAAAACAGGTTATTAAGTGCTCAATTTCCTGGAGGTTTTTAAAAATATTGTAAATCTATTATTTCCTTTTTCCTTTTCGTTCGGCTGAACATTTTAAATTTTTACATCACTATTTTGATTTAAAGTATTTTATGGTTTCGTTTCTAGGTCGTTCATTCCTTTAATTTTATGCTAATTACGTCTCTCTTTTCACTCTTATTTATTGAATAAAATTATACGTACCTTTTGTTCTCAATGAACCTCTTGTTCTTTTTGGTAGTGTTAGAACAACTTATGTCATACCAGGGGTTATTTTGGGTTCATGGTCTCTGGGTAACCGTTGGATTTTGCTAATGTTGCGGTAAGTGTTTGATATTAATGTGTTATTTTTGGTGTTGACTTTAATTTTCTTGCCTATGTTTTAACTTCTGCTGCTGATAGTCGGTAATGCGGCGGAACATTTCATTTTCTAATACATCCAGTTAGTATTTACACGTCTGGACTGTCTGGCTGTCCTAAGTTATAATCCTATTTTTTTATATTTCAACTTTCTTCCTTAATTACTCCGTATGTATGCGAGTGCTGATCTCGAAAGCTGGCCACTCTCTCCTTTGAGGAAAATTCCAAGATATGCAAATATATACTGTAATTTTGGCACCGGAAAGTATCGAAATATGGATGCAATTTTAATGTCGGTACAGACCTTCGTTTCTGGATAAATCGTGGCTAAACGGTATTTGGAGAGATCTACAACTTTGGTCCTAGGATTGTTTCGTGCCTCGTTTGTAGATACAATAGATAGAGCTGCATTTCTCGGTTATAATCAAATCTTTCGAACTCGACTATTACTAGCATTACCATGAAAGGCCTGTCTTTATAATGAAAACTCTGAATATCTATTGAGAATGGTAGTTGCCAAGTGAACCTGCCATTAATCTAATAATTCCCGAATTGGATTGTGATTGGCATTAGGGAATGTGGCCAGTCATTATCCTCAAAACTTCCCCCATGTCTACCGTACATAGGAAACAACGTATTCCGTTCTCCCTGTTTTGTTTCTAGGATAGCGCTTAGAGGCATGCAATTTAATATAATGTTACTCACTGCCTTTAGGGTAGTTTACAGAAAAATCCGTATTAATTGTAAAATGCCGTAGCGAAGCATGGGTACATTTGCTAGTAGTGTAATGAAGTCTTTATTAAATGTTTCTTCAGTACAAGTATTCAGAAATATAACATGTCTTTAGTTCAGAGTACAGTTACATTTGCTCGCAGATTACCAGAAATGACTTATGACATTCTGTGTTGAACGTCCACTTATGGGTACTAGCATCCAATTTCATACAATTATCCTGTCCTCGGGGATATCCTGGGTGCCACCCAAAGAAGTCCGTCGAGTTCATCTGCTGACCTGTGAATAGAAGTATAAACTGTTACCACAATAGAAGTTAGAATTAGATTTTTACCTAAGTTGTACATAAATGTACGGGCAAATATATAATGCTGTAACATAACGAAGTGGTTTGAAACTCAGTGTAGGCAGAATAGTAAATAAAAATTGAGAATAATTTAACGTTTTTCTTCAGTGTCCGATTTACAAACGGCTACATTTTCTTTTTTGTCCTAAAACTGGAGAAAGGAATGGTAATGTTCACTATCAGTGTAATGTGACCGTATCGTCACTATGAACATTTATTACGAAATTAGTATGTGGGGAGTGTATATGCTTGGAGCTTATTTGTCAGGATGGAAGCTCAGTTTCATCATTTTGGGTAACATCCTCGCCTAACTCACACGGAAGACAAGAGGAAAAACAGATTTATCTGACTCCGCCCCTAAACCAAATGCCGACTCACAGTAGAGCCAACGTGAGAAGGTGACTTTAGATGTACTTTTGGCAAAATAACGCTTAAATTAAACATGAAGCGCACGTCGGAGTAACCGTAATAATATTTGGTCATTTCCAAAATTATAAAATAAAAATGTTATGGGGTTACCCGTGGACCAGCAGAGGTGAAAGAAGGTGCCAGGATGAATGGGTCTAACTACAGAGTCAAAGTTAATTTAAAATTTCAACAAAGGGTATATTTTCCAAAATAAAATAACAAAATCTTAACAACTTTTCACTTAGTGAAATAACAATGGCATATACATTTAGAAAGAAGACTTAGAAAGATCCAAAAATTTCAGAATTTTAACACAACACTCTTGGGCTACAAGCCCCTAGTTTTACAATTTTGAGCTCCTAGCTCAACTTTACAAAGCACCAATTAGTTCAAAGGGCAGAAATCCCATAATATATGGAGCACTTGCTCCCAATTACAATATTAAGCCTCCCAGAGGCATTCTTACAATACTGTAAAAGAGCAGAAGTGCTCTCAGTGTTCCCAGCCTATCCAAGACCACAATGCAAAAACCTAATAGTCACTGGCCTTACAAGGCAAAATTTACAAATAGTAATCTTATTACACAGAGGTATCTAGTACTCAGCCTACGGATCCTTAGTGGAAAAGAACAGGTTCAATAAACGGCCCGAGTACAACTGGAGTGGAGTCGGAGATTGAGCTCCACAAAAAAAAATGTAAAGACCAATAGGTTATTTGGCCCACGAAACAGGGGCTAATCCCAAACTACTCAGGTTGCTCGGATGGAGATAACTTTAATACATGGTAGAAACAAATGCGGTACCTCAAACCAAGATGAAGGGGAGCTCAAGATGGTGTATCACTCTCTATCCCCGATTTACAGTTAAAGATTTTATGAAGTTTCTATATAGGCCGGCAGAAAATTACATTTTGGAGAAGTTGGTTACATATTAAAGTTTCGGACCTATCCCTCGGGTTAAACTGCGGAGCTAGCAAAAGGTGAAGATGTTAAGTGGCCATACCTAGCTGAAGAACTGCTGCCTGATGAAAGAGGCGCCTCCCGCCCCCTGCTAGACGCACACACTTAGTTAGATGTTGATCAAATGGACAAGAGACGTGAAAATCCGCAGTTTATAAACCCTCGGGGAAAGTTCGAGAGCTTTTATGAATATTCAAGGCACTCCCACAGAGTTTTATTGGTTAAAATCAAAAGTTACACTCAAAATCGAAGAAGAAATATGGGATTGGTTGGAAATTAATTACAGAAATTCTTGATTGGCTAAATTCAAAACTGGCGGAAAGAAAAGATAAATATTGCTAACCCAAAAATGAATGAACGAAATTTAGTAAAGAAAAACTTAAGAATACAAAATTTCTTCGAAAAAGGTTCCTTCACTTCGCACCAGCGTGCGTGATCGAAGTTTTTAATAGTGACATCTATGAGAGAATGTCCAAATTTCTTGATGAACGGAAAACAAAAACAAGTTGAAATTCACACAGTGCTGAAAACTTCACAATCACAAAATTAAGGTAGTGACATCTTCTGAGTAAAAGTTTAAGTAGGTCTAGTTCCAAGTTCAGTGTTTCTCCTGTAGAGGAGTTCAATTGGCGCAAGATTTAAATGTGCGGCGTAGAGGTGTACCTCCCGGTACAGACCTTCTCACACCCCCAAATGTCCTTCCAAGGGGTGGCACAGAAGAATTTTCAAAAAAATATTATTATTTAACTCTGGAGAGAAAAACACATCTAATTTTATTAAGTAGGTAGGTAGCAACTAGTTAAACAGTTTTTGGAGTGTCTTTGTTGTCACGGAATGTGAAATACATATGAATAATTTTGACGCCGATATCCAGTTGAGGTCGCCCGGACCCATCAAGTACCCACAGATACACCTCTCCCGCTACTCAGATACACCTCTCCCACTACTATGAGAGGGGCAGTCGTCCTGAAGGGCGCCGCAGATCAGAAGTGTATTTACACTCCGTAGATGAGTTGGCGGTAGGGGCGCCGCACTTCAGCCTTTGCCGGTAGATGGCCTCCGGCGCGCCGTACACAGGTAGACATCACGGGAGTGGAGTGGGCCCGTACCCCACGAACGGCTGCGGGGACACTGAAACTTTAAGATCTCGGCGAGAGAAAATGATATTGGTGAATTGTAAAGAGAGGGTAAGATCTGTATTGGTGAAGCTGAGGACCTGGCGTCGTGGAAGGTGTTTTGTGCCACGGTGTGGATATGCAGGAGGCGGGGGCTTGGTCATGGCCACTCAGGAATGGACAGCAGGAAAACCGGAGGGAAAGATCGTACATTTAATATACATACAGGTAAGACAATACAACCAAAGTGCAGAATGCCTTAGATTTAAAGAAAATATAACTTTCTAAGCTCCTGCTAATGTTTAGCGGCTATGAACAAAAAAAAGCGAATTACACAGGTTTAACCTGGGAGATGTGGACCCTAAAGATCCTCGCGGTGGCTGGATTGCTCACCAATAATGTAACAGGAGTCAGGAAATCTAAAATGATGCATGGCCCATGAAATTTGGGGGCAAGCTTGCCCACGGGAATAAAGTTTTAACCATGACTTGATCTCCTACTTTTAACTTGGTAGGCCTCCGTCCAAGATCATATATTTCCTTAACCTTTTCATGAGAAACTTTAAGATTGGCCTTAGACTTCTTCCATAGATCTCTGATGTTATCGGGATCTATTGTCTCTGCTAGAATATCATTAAGTGACCAAAGATTAGAGAGCGGCGTGTTAGGCACAAATTTAAACATCAAAGAAGCTGGAGTGAAGTTATGAGATTCATGAACCGCCGAATTTAAAGCGAAGGCCAAACAATGCAGGGATGTATCCCACCTGGAACGATCATCATGATGAAATGAAATGAGCGCCGATCTCAGATTACGATTGACCCGCTCAGCCAGAGATGGTTGAGGATAATACGTCGAAGTAAATACATGAGAGATGGACAGATCAAAACAGAATTTACGGAAGAGATTTGAGGTAAATGCCTTAGCATTATCAGAAATTAAATATTGATACGGACCAAAAGAAGCAAATATGGTATTTAAACAAGCAATAGTTGACTGAGAGGTTGCCTGCTTAGTCGGAAATAACCAGAAAAATCTTGTGAAACCATCTACACACACAAGAATGAATTTGTTGGCATTTCCCTTTGATTGGGGGAAGGGTGCTACTTAGTCGATAAAGAGGCGTTCCATGGGGCACGACGCTTGATGAGAAGATAGTAGCCCTAGCTTAGTGGACAAGGTGGGCTTACTATGCAAACAAGATTTACAAGCTTTTACCAATTCACGAATTTAACCATCCATACCTTTCCAGATGAACATCTCTCGGATCTTTTCTCAAGTTTTGGAGATGCCTAAATTACCCGTCTAATGGCGTCTCATGGTAGTACTTGAAGATCATAGGTACAAAAACAGCTGGAACCACAACTTTCATCTTTTGATCATGCCTCAAGGGGCAACACAAAAACCCATTCCTCAACACATAAGGGAGGACATGTTCCCCAGAAGAAAGGGTTTTCATAATAGAGGCCAGCAGAGGATCTTCACGTTGATATTTTTCCATATCCCTAAACAACATGGGGGCATCAGTTAAAATGGCATTTACACCTGAAGGTATTGACGTGGGAATAGAAGAGCTATTCTTCAGTTCGGAGGTCTCCACATCATGAGCAAACATGCGGCTTAATTCATCCGCAATAACATTTTCCGATCCTCTAATATGCCTAACATCAAACTGGAAGGCAGAAATCCTGATGGCCCAGCGGGCTATACGACCAGTACGACGCGGCCTAGCTAAGACCCAAGTTAAGGCTTGATTATCTGTTTCCAAGCCGAACTTGACTGTTCCAGATAGGGGCGGAACTTCTCTAGTGCAAATAAGACTGCCAAACCCTCAAGTTCATAGATGGAATACTTGTCTTCTTGAGCCGGTAGTGTGCAAAATGCATAGGCAATGGGTCTCCTTCCGAGTTCAGTCTCTTGAAGAAGCACAGCAGCCACCGCCGACGGCGACGCATAGGTTTGAACGAGGAATTTCTTCGAGAAATCAGACATCGCAAGGACAGGGACGTTACAAAGGGCTAATTTCAGGTCTTCGAAAGCGGCTTGTTGGGAATGGCCCCACTCAAATTTGACGCCTTTCCTACGAAGTAAGTTCAAGGGCGCCGCTCTGTTAGCGAAGCTTGGAATAAATTTCCTGAAGAAATTCACCATGCCGATGACTCTGGCAATGCCTTTGATGGCTTTAGGAGGTTTGAAATCACGGATGGCCTGTGTTTTAGAATGATCAACAGAAACACAATCGGGCGACACAATATGCCCTAGAAATGACATGGAAGGCTTAGCGAAAGCAACCGTAGATAACTTCACACTTAACCCTGCCTTACTAAGGCGATTAAGGACCTCTTTTAGATGATCTAGGTGTTCTTCAAAGGTCTCAGAAAATACGACGACATCATCAAGATAACGGTAGAAGTATTCAAACTTGATGTCAGAGAAGAGCCTATCTAGCAGTGTAGTGAGCACAGCTGCTCCGTGGGGATCCCGAAAGGCACGCGGTTGTACTCATACAAGTTCCAATCCGTGGCAAAAGCAGTGCGATATTTGGATTCTTCGGTTAGAGGGATTTGATTATACGCCTGATTAAGGTCTAATACGGTGAAGAACTTAGCTTAACGAAACCATGAAAAACAAGAATGAAGGTCGGGAAGAGGACCAGATTTTAACACCACCTTTCGATTTAATGCCCTATAGTCAATCACAGGCCTGAAGCCGCCTTGGGGTTTCGGAACCAGGAAAATAGGCGTTGAATACGCCAACTTAGAGGGTGGAATTTTACCGTTTTTTAGCATTTGATCGATGATCTCCTTCAGAGCCTTCATTTTAGGAGAAGATAGCCGATAAGGTGGAAATCTAACGGGGATCGAATCAGTAACCTCAATCTTGTAATGGATAAGGTCAGTAACACCAAGAGTACCGGTATCGGAGAAAACAACTGGAAACGACTGACACAACTTACGAATACTCTCAGCCTGCTGCTCAGGTCGATCTCTAAGGTCTAACAACATCTCATCCTGGGTAGGCGAAACAGATGAACATGACACAGAATTACATTTTAGCAACGGAATTTTACAATTATTAGCAAATTTGAAAGTGCACGACTTGCTCTGAATGTCGAACACTAGCCCGGTGTGAGACATAAAATCCGCTCCTAATATAATGGGGCAAGACAAGTGATTAGCCACAAACAGTTTAACTCTCCAAGTAAATTTAGAAATCCTAGTTTTGTCATATAGGAAACCTAAAATTTCTAAGAGAGAGGAGTTAGCCGAAACACATTGAACCAAAGACGAACAATAATCAGAAAGTTTACAAACAGACTTTAATTTAGAATACCAGTCAGCCGAAATAATAGAACAAACGCTCCCAGAGTCTAATAGAGCAGAAAGCGGTTCATGATTCAACTCAATTTTGAGAAAAGATACCAGTTCGGGGCTCTCCGCCGCAATCCTAAGACATTCCTTGGGGCATTCAAGTGCGGAGTTAGAAGAACTTTTGCCTTGTTCCGAGCCTGAGCTTTCGGAAGATTTAATAGGGTCTGAGACTTGAAGAGATGAACACACTGACTCAGCCGGAGATACTAGTCATTGCCTATTATTCGAGTTGGTGAACGTTTCGCCAGAAGTTGAACAGGAGGGGTGTATTAACATTCGGACGATTCTTGGCAATATGATAATACGAGACACATTTGAAACAACCTTGGGATGACCCTGCTCCATTGTTTGCCCCATTGGATTTAATCAAAGGACACTTGTTCCGGAGATGATCTGCCGACCCACAAGCATAACTTTTGCGGCTTGTGGAAATTCGGCGAGGCTGGGGCCGAAAATTACTCGAAGACGGAGGGGGCTCCTTAGCGACACGTAAGGTGTCGGCATACCGCACTCCTTCGGCTGAGACAGCCATAGCCTCTAATTCAGCAAACGTTTGAGGACGCGATGCAAAACACAGATATGACCTATAGGGTGGTGAAATTCCTTCCACAATGGCCTGCACAATTTGAATCTCAGGAAAATGAAGAGCAAATAACCTAGTGTAGAACTTAATGTCTTGGATGAAATCGGCAAGATTTTCATCCAGTCGCTGTACTCTGTGATAGTAGCTTCGAATTAAGGAAGACATGACTCGAGCCGGAATGAAATTTGCCAAAAGGTGTGCATGGAAGTCTTCTATAGAGGATTGCTCAGCGATGGTTCTAACGATCTTGTCCGAGAGGACACCTATGGAGTAAGGGTAAATAATTTGAAGAATTTGACACGGCAAAAGAGAAAACATTAGAGCGTGATCTTGGAATTCAACTAAAAACCTTAAGAATGCAATGATATCATTAGTGGAATTAATGGAAAACTTAGAAATACCCCTAAGCAACGTCGCCAAACGATGAGGCAAACTACTGAACCCAGGAGACATAGTAGGTAACGGCCTAGGGGACGAAGAAGCTTCAGACACATCGTTATTTAAGAAGAAAGGTGGAATGCAGGTACGACGATCAGACTCATTTCCAGATGAGCCAGACGTTTGTTGAGTTGCCGCAGGTTTTCTACCTTCTTCTCCCTTGGAAGAATCGTCCTCATTAGCCATGTTTACCACAGTGGGCTGGTCAGTTTTGGGAGCAGCTACCCCAGTTAACAATTGGCTAACTTTATTGGAACTTTTTGATAGATGATCAATTAAATTGCTCGCCTCGTTGGCATGACTTTCCTTTAATTTTAGAGACAATAGATCGCTAACTCTATGGTAAAAATGGAACAATCTAGCCTGTATTTTTTAAGTTGGTTTGGAGATGGATCACTTGCTTCAAAAACACTTACTACAGAAGCTAGCTCAGGAGTGTTGTCAGTGATGGTGGACAGAGCCTCATCAATATCCTTCTCTCCCAAGTTTGGGAGACTAATAGGTAATTCTAATGACTCTTTGAGGTTAGTGGTATCTGCCGCAACCGTGCCTCCAGATTGAACATTTGTAATAGTTAATTCATAAATCAATTCCTCCTTGCGCAAGCAGCCGGGATGGATGAATTCGCGAGACCGGAAATGATGACAAAAGATTTACAAATTTAGAAAAGAGGAAAAGAAATTTCCAGCAACTGAGAAAAATTGTTACAGTACAAATCGAGTTTTATTGGCGCAAGATTTAAGAGTGCGGCGTAGAGGTGTACCTCCCGGTACAAAAATAATATAATATTGTTTATGAAATTACGCGTCAATGGAATTACGTAATTCCCCGCTGCACCCTTGATATATACGGCCGAATTATTATTATACTACTGATCGTTTTGCGTTCCGCGTTACATCAAGTATTAGTGATCGGTGAGCCACACAATCTGACGCATCGCTGATTTCCATAGTCTTAATAGATCTGGAGATTTAAAATTTGGAGTAGGGACCGCGTATCTGTTCACTCCCCCACTACATGTGAGACCATATATGCTTGCACTTCTGAGGGTGGCAGGTCAGTCGACTGAAATCTATGAGGCAACCGTACGGCCGTTCTGTGGTAGGCCTTCCTTTTGTGTTTGTGTAGAAAATGTGGATATAAACGAGAGTGAAAAAATGTGTCATTTCTCATACGAATTGTCGGTAGAAAACTGTAATTGAGCGATAGTGCTGTGTGAATTGCGGATCGGTCGCGACGCGCAACGTAATTACGTGAACTATGTCGTATGTGCGCATCGCGAAACTGTGACGCTGTGGTATGCTGAATATCGGACGGGGAAAACTGTCCTTTAGTTAATCTCTCGTGGTAGAGAGAGAGACCGTGGTTTGTACGTCAGTAAACTGAAAATTGCGGGAATAGACAGGTGAGAAAGTCGAGGTCCGTGTAATAAAATATATACATAATCACAGGTCTAAATTATCGTGCTAAACGACGGTGTCATTGTAGTTGAGTACAGAGAAACAGACATACGAGGCAGGGTTTTAAAAAACATAGGAAGCCAATGTCACGTTAATTCAGAATATTAAACTATCGCAGTGACAAAACAGTGATTTCTGTACTAGCTTGGACTGACTGAGGTAGCCTAGCTGTGACCGGAATCAGATTAACAAATATGTAACTTTCATTCTGCGGAGGATCGCAGTCATAACAATATAAAGTAATTTAACTGTGACGAGTGAGGGAGTCTTTTTGAAACCCGGTGTGAGTAGTATCTTTCCAGTGTTCACGACCCCAAGACGATGGATTCTGCTAGAGTCATCGAGGGACATCTGGAACCCGTGACCTCCCACCGAAGCGACATGGAATAGACGCATCCTGTGGATCCTTCTGGACTCCAACCAAGAAGGACCAAACAGCTGTTGAGTACCCAGTTATGACTTTGTAGTGCTAATATTCCCTTTGTAAATAGATAGTGAATGTAAGAATAGGGTTAATATAATATTATAAATGTTGAATTGTCAGATTAGTTTTGCTTCGAGTGGTCAGTAGGATCCCTTTCAATTTAACTACTTGAGGTTATTTGGGAAAGAAACAAGTAAGGAAAATTGCATGTATTTTAGCCCATTTTTCTTAATTGCATGAGCATGTACTGGGGTTATTTGTGATCAGGGGTGCTGATAGGAAAAGGACGAAAGCCTTTTTTTAATTTAGGTGAGTTAATGTAGTAACTTTCTTCTGAATTAATTATTCTACATGAAACAGGATAATATGACGGTAGGATCTTCAATATTACCTGTGGATAATATTTTAAATGTGCAGATAGTAATAGCACTCTTTTATAATGTAAAGTTGTAGAGATTTTGGATGTTAGGTTAAGAAGTGGCTGTATGACCTCTGTGCGAGGAGTTCGTCATGCCCGGGGTTCAAGAAACCACACTCCTAACACTAGCTAGGCCCCTGTGTAATATTTTGTATTTTATTTTTACTTAAATTAATTTATTTGATTTGATATTAAGTGCCGATTTACTGAAAGTAGATTCACATCATTTTAAGTATACATTCTTATACCTCTGTTTGAGGTAATGGTAAATGTTTGCCTGTGAGATGGGGAAACCATGTTAACTATGCGATGTATGGAACTGTGTCTGTACTCTGGCCTTCTGTGAGTTTGAAATGTATTGAAATGGTATAGTGGCTTGATACTGAGAAGTATTCATAGAATATGATGAACGCCCGAGCTGATTTTAGCATATTAATAAGTGCATCAGTATTATTGCGTTAAAATAATGAGCCGCTGACGATGCAGTGAGAATGTTTTTATTTGTGAAGAAGTTTGTTTTGAATAGGTTCCCGTCCTGTATTGTGAGCGCTGTCCAAATAGATTTATGGCCGTCCGGGCGAGGGTTTGCAGCGTTTTAAAAAGAAGCAGGCGAGCCGAGATCTCTGCACTGACTGGGAAAGAAAAGGAGAGTTCTCAGACACAACGTTCATCTTTAGTAGTCGACGTATTTTTAATTGGTTCCCACATTTGTAAAAAGTTATCATGAAATTAATGTAGAAATATTTAATTGTTACCCCTACTGATGCGATAGATAGGGCTTTGTTTACAGGATACCTAATGATGGCGGAACCGTGGTCACCACTTCAAACCTTGTGGGCACAATGACGATCTTTAGTCATATAGCAACGTGTAAAGAAAACGCAGACATTATTTGTGTTACATGTTCTTCCTCTTCGAGGTGGTAGAAGTGTTTGAATATGATGTTTAAGATAATTATTATTTATTTAAAGCTAGATTTCGTGAGAATCCATTGTTAGTTTTGTTCAAGTGAAGGGGTTCAGACACTTGTGATGGCTGGTCATCAATGTGGTGATCCGTATTCACCAGAGTTCGGCTTACTTTTATTATTTGTGTAATTATGTTGTGATTGCGTGGAGTCTGTTTATTGCTTATCTTATTTCAGAGTTTTCATATAATTCATCGTGTTATATTTAAATTAGGCGGCCACTCTAAGACTAATCTCAGAGTAAATCAGTGTTTTGAATATGTGGAGTTTTCCCGGCGGAATATTTCGCATTTGCAAGGTCGTAACTTATCACTGTAAATAGTCAAATGTTTTATTATGATATTATGAAAGGTACTAATTTTTGCCGTATTGAACAGCTGAAATGAAATGTAGGGTGGATCAACAACAAAACCAGTTATATAAAGTTAAAGTTTTAGAAAGGTAATTCAACCTTCCTCAAATTGTTTGAATCGAATGAAGGAACACTCAAGTGCTTAATTAAAATGTGTGTGGCTTGTTTTGTCATTCAGTGAAATTCGACACCGTGATTTCAACAGTCCGCATAGAGACACTTGTAAAGTTGTGGTCTTAATGTTTACTGAAATGACGGCGTGGAATTGGTTTTCCGTTGCTTTATTGAGTGTCAAATATATTTATATAAATTAATGAATTTAATTATTAATGTTGTAAAGTGTTAATTATGTGTTGAAACGAGAGTGAATTAAACCTATAGAATACTTTTGCTTATCTTTGCCGATGATCGCATCCTTCCCTCTTCCGTTCATTTATGCCTGTAAGTTAGATTCAAGTTGGTTGTAATTTGTACCCTCGGACGCACCATGGCCATGAAAGGCTCTTGCTCATATCTCGGAACGGATGGGTAGCGGTTGACCTCTCTATGTCATAATGTCATTTGTCATCTCATGTGTTCGGATTAGTCATTTCAATCCAAATGAGGCGGCGTTGGTCACCGGACAGAAAATGTTCCTTGACTGTTAAATCCTGTGGCGCGTGGTCCCGTGTGTTCATGACCCGGTTGGGGTAAATTTGCGTCGTCACATGGTCCCATGAGCTATAGGGTTAATGGGAAAGGTCCCAGCAAGTACTCCAGTTTTTGCTCAATTGAGTACTGAAGGATTTCAAGTGTGAGCTCAATGTTTCATCCTTCTTACTCTCAACCAATGATCGAACACACCTTTACAAAAACTCTGTAAACACCTCGCCCTGCTTGCTCAACATTGAACTGTCTCTATAATTTCTTATTACACTATGTGCTCTTACTTAGAGTCGAATTGCAATTACTGTTCTCATCCAATCAGAAGACAGCTTTCTAACATTCCATGGTACTCCTGCTAATCTATCAAGCTGTAGCATCGACGCCTTTCCAATATATTTCAGACTTTCAAGTCCAGTTTCATCTACTAATGCAGTTTTGTTAGGTACAGTCGAGGGAGGGCCACTTTACACCAATATATAACAAATGAAAATAAGTTTTATAAGATAACGATCGTTATAAACAACAGTATTGAAACATATCACATATCCTCCATGAATATTTATTTGAATATTGCGTAACACTGTGAGTTCGTCATATTGGAAAGCTTTGTGTGAGAGGCGGTTATCCAACGGCTTGATTCTGGACCGTATTCTGTAGCAGTATCGCCTGCTGCACGCCGAGTTTAAAGTAGACCAATCGCAAGTTAGATGGTGTGGCTTTCGGTGACGATGAACAAATATTTTTCTACCACCAACTTCGTACACCGCAGTGCTGACCTACCAGTATCTTAAGGGAGAAATCTGTTAGTAAACCTGTGCTCCACGGTTTTGACATGATTGCTAAGTTGTGGTTGAGTTTGCAAATACGTATATGTTTATATTTCGGCTACTTACAAACGATGTACCGAACTGCTATTTGCCTTCAGAAAGCGGTTGAGCCCTCAGGGAACCCCTCTTTTGCATAAGGCAATTGAAACTATAAAGCAACGAGCAGCAGGGGAAGGTCTGTCATTTGTTCCTCAGTGGTGCGACAGTGTCCACGTCAGTCGTGACTGCCGTGTTCATTTTTTGTAGTATATTTCAAAAGTGAAGCTGTAACCACTTTAACTATGAGTACTAAATATAATGAACATTGAGTCTATCTTTGAGAACAGTGTTAATATGCACGATCCTGGTGCGAATTAAGTCAGGTAAATTCAGGAGTGAAAAGTCCGTTATCGTGGCGGTTACCTTTGCCTGTGTGACGAAGTATAGTATTGCCAAGTGCGGGAGGCCAGTATATATTGACAATTCGGAAGAGGATAGAGGACGGTAAATGCATATAACAGAATAAATCTCGCAGACTGATCCAACATTTATTATATACATAAACATTTATCGGGTCGCGTATCGTGATCGCGGAAGTAGCGTGTGTTTTCGGTACGATCACTGATCTTACATGTGGAGTGGTATGGGATTCGCTCCTTCAAACAGTAGCTTTGAACGAAGCTCAATTTCCTATTAGCTTAATTATAATAATAGCAAAGTCTTTGCATTTGTAAAGTACGTGTATATTCAGAGCAAGTGAAGATTTATTAACTATACATTCATTCTAGGAGTGTTACCTTACAAGGATTATGATGGCATCACCCAGTGTCAACCCAATGTATTGTGATAATATCCAACGTGTGTTGTGATGGTAGAGTAAATCTACGGACGCAGCAGTCATGTGACTGGTGTGGAAGCAGAGATCGGCATGCCAAACTTATAAGCATGTTCTTAGACAGAAGAAGTCAGCTTAGTGCCATCCCAATAAATTTCATATTAACGTGAAATGTCAGCTCCCTAGAGCTGAGCTAGGCTTTATTTCATGTTACGTAATTGGAAATCCAGGACTGTTGCATGCTAGTGCCCTTTATTTTGTGTTTATGTTAGTTATGGGAAAGAGGGATGTAATTAGGTGTGGAAAGGTGTGTGTTTCATTTGTTTTGTTTCAGAGTATTGTATTATGTGTGTTCATGATGTAAAGTCGCGAGGTACCGAGGCTATGCGCCCTTAATGTTGTTAGGGACAAGAATATTCAAAGCAGTGCAGGTTTATTATTTAATATGCAAGCAGCGCGTTTTCAGAGCTATTTTGGCCACCGATCGTCTGGGAGGCTACGTTGCGATGTTAGTCATTTATTTGAGCAGGGAAGACAGGCGATTCGGGTAGGAGAGCAATCAAGGTGATAACGAAAGGCAGATTTCACATAGAATATAACTAGGGTATTGTAAAAGAGGCTTGTGAAAATTTCAGTGAAGGAAAGAATATGAGTGATAGCTGCATATTAGGAGATGGGCTTGAATATGCTTGGATATTCGGTGATACAGCTGAGATTCCAAATCCTATGCCGCGTGTGAAGAAGGCCTGAGTTACGTGTTATTTCATAGGGATTTGCGCAGTTATTAAGCTGAGATATTGAGGTCTAGTTATTCTCTTAAGACAGAGCATTTCTGTGAATGGGAGAAATATTTATTTTTCTGTAGGGCAGCGGCTAGAGAAGTGAAAAGAATGGCAGTTGAAGTTTCCATTGAAACTCCCCTGGAAGTGAGGTGAATGACCTTGATGAACCCCTCGAAACAATAGCCCTTCCACCCCGCTCGCTGTATTCGTCTCTCTGCTAGTTAGAAATTCTTGGGATGTTTACAGCTGACAGACAAGAAGTAAAAGTGGAAACCCACCCGCAGTGTCAAGAAGGCGTAACCTACCTAACCCAGGTGTTTACTGGGTCATGGATTATTTGGACCTCATTTATGAAGAAGTGTATTTCCTTGTGTATTTTATTTCAGGTCGCCGGTGACTTTTGCCTTCATTTTTAGATTTATGATTGTTTATTTCATTTATCGTGGGTTACATTGCTCATTTTTCTTTGTTCATATCATCGTGTCAACTTTGTTTTAAACATTCGAATTTTAACTTAGCCCAGAGCTAATTTCTAAGGGAAGCCAGCTTCAGTGCTGGTCCATTTATGGCAAAATGTTTTGTCGATAGAAGTGGTGTAATTTGTAAGTTTTGTGAGACCTGGATTTACCTTGTGGTGTTCTACTACATTGATTATGTAAACTGTAAATAGTGGATCGAAACTAGCTTGATTTTATTTTGTCGAGGAACATCCTATTGGACGATTGCGAGATCGCAACCCCGTTGGAGATATCAGAATACTTACTTACATATCGGCGTCGATTTGCAAGATGTAGATTTACCGAGATTTATAATGTTTTTTATTGGTATCCATTTTTTTGGTATTTGGTCCGACTATCATTTTATGTGTTTTATTGTAATTAATATCAGATGGGCTCGGCAAATTGTTGTATTTTTAATGACCGTTTGAGTCTAGCTAATTTTCTTTCTCTTTTATTTTCAAATTTAGTGAGAATAATTCATCATGTGTTCAGTTTAATAAATCTATTTTATCACCAAATTTGCTACTTATTCACATAATAATGATACTGTTACCCATTCATATACCATTAGTATTTACTTCTTGCGAAGTTATCGTTAGTCTAAATGCCATAATTTTTGACAAACGAACCATAAAGCTCTCCGATTTAGCCTGGCATGTTTTTATTTGGATGGGAACACTTCAGTATTAAGTTTCTTCATTATATTAACAACAATGATTATGTAACAAGAATGACAATTATATCAGGCAAGAGTCGGTTGCAGAGTTAGCAAGAAGAAAGGTCATGGGTTGGAAAGGCGGAAGGAAATGGAAGCCTGGAGAGTGTTTGAAAGTGTTTGTGTGATGTAAAGGATGTGAATATGCCGATATCGGGTAGTTAGTTACGAAGGGTAGGGAGACGGCGGAGGGTAAACCGTTGTTGTAAGTTTAGGTGCGGACGGGACACGTGATGTGTATTCCGGTTGCGTGTAGTGTAGGGAACGTCTACATGGAAGTACGTTGGAAGAGCATTATATTTCGTATAGATATTGATTATTTTGTGTACATAACAGATACCGTAGAACTGTAACTGGCTTCTCAGTCAAGTATACCCAGGTATTTGAAGATGATGTATTCAGTTGTGTTCTTAAGGAAGGATTGCGAGTCTTAACAATGAAAGTGAAAAACTGAATAGACTATTTAGTTGAGATATGCTTCGTACAGAGATGAGGTCCAAATAGGGAACAAAAGTCAATAATACGAAAACCATAGGGGACAAATAATAATTTTAAGGCCTAAATATCATTAATTTCGGTGAACCTGTAATGAATGCCAAGGCTACTCAGAGCTCGGAATTTTATTGACTTCATATGAGCAGAGAAGGTTAGTTTACAATCAATTGTAACACCTGAGAAGCCGATTTTAGTGTATTAGCTTGGATGGAACAGGCAGTGTTCATTCCTTGCTTTAGCAATGAAAAAATTATTGCGTTACACTGCTTAACATCGGGAGAAAGATTCCATTTCTTAAACAAGTCATTACCCGAATTGAGAACTGTTTGCAATTCATGACTATCATCAGGCGTGGAAACACGCGCTAGGTTTTGAGGTCGCCACCGCACAGTAGGAGGGAACACTAACGGTTTTGAGGGCAAAGAATTATGTCATTGATATAGAGAACAAAGAGTAGTGGTCCAAGGATACTGCCCTGAATTACACCTGATAATACTGATAACCATGATGAGGCAGCTTCAGGGAGTATCACCTTTTGCTTTCTGCTGGAGAGGAAACTAGTTCTCAATGACAAGATGGGGCCATGGATATTAAATGTTTTAGCGAGATTATGAAGAAAAAGTGTGTGATTCACAGAGTCGAATGCTTGGGACATATCTATATACGTCTTCTTCTTTCGGTGCCTATCCGTTTCGGATGTTGGCGATCATGATGGCTATTTTCGTCTTGTTTGTGGCAGAGCGGAACAGTTCAACTGATGACATATTGCACCAGCCTCTAAGATTGTCAAGCCAAGATATTCTTCTTCTTCCAGGACCTCTTTTGCTGTTGATTTTCCCCTGGAGTATTTTTTGGAGTAGGTTGTATCTATCTGTGTTGCGCATTATATGTCCCAGATACTGCAGCTTTCGGCATTTCACTATCTTGATCAACTGAGGTGTTGTGTTCATCCTTCTCATTACTTCCACGTTTGTAATTCTCTGGGTCCAAGATATTCTCAGGATCCGCCTATAAAGCCATGTTTCAAAGGCCTCCAGCTTCTTCTCTGTGTTTTTATTTAAGGTCCATGTCTCTACACCATATAAAAGAACAGAAAATACATAACAGTGCAGAAGTCTGATTTTAGTCCCTAAAGTTAGATTGTGGCTTTTAAACACATTACTCATTTTCTGGAACACACTTCTTGCTTTTCCAATGCGTACCTTGACTTCTTGTGAGCAATCCCAGTCTTCATTTATTATGGTTCCAAGGTATGTATATTGTTTTACCCTTTCTATACTCTTTTGATTTATAACCAAGTTTATTCGGGAAATATTTTCCTTACTTATAACCATGAGTTTTGTCTTTGCGGTGTTTATTTCAAGCCCGTATTGGCTGCTGACTATTACAATTCTATCCATTAGTGATTGTAGCACTTGGATAGTATCAGCAAATACAATTGTATCTATATACGTATCCGAATCAAAAATAAGATACACTACCTCGCCGCGAGAGCGCGCTGTGTGTCGTGACCGTGGCCGATGCGGAGCAAGCTACAGTAACTGCTGACACGTCCGATAGGAAAGTTGATGTGGTATCCCATCGTGTTGTGTGTGCGGAGCGGGCTGGGCTCAATGGTGCATCAACTGGATATTCTCTCCAAACTGGAGGTGAGTGCAACGATCAGATTTTTATGGGCAAAACGGCCCAGTTCCACGTACATCCGTAGTGAAATCACTACTGTACACAGTGAGCGTGTAATTTCTCGCCCAGGTGTTTTAAGGCAGTGTAAGCAAGTTGACACCGTAAGGCAGGCCCGCAATGGCCAGTACCGTTGTAAATGTTGACCGTGTGGATGGGATCCTTAGAGAGTATTGATGCATAACACTGCAAGGAATTGTCAGCATATCGAACATTCCCTATGACAATGTGTTCACCAGCAACTTGGATTTCGTAAACAGTGTCAAAAATCGGTCTCACTTCCGCTCACCGATGTTCACAAGGGTCGTTTCCAATCGCCACTGGCATTTTGCAACAGTATTCTGCGGAGGACAACGCGTTTCTGCGAAAAATCATGACACGGGATGAAACGTGGGGTCCACCACTTCACCACTGAAACAAAGAAATTATAAATTAAATGGGTGAACACCGTATCACCTACACCAATATAGGCCAAGGTAAAACCTCCAGCTGTAAAGGCAATAGCGACAGTGTTCTTTGACATGGAGGGTGTGGTGCACGTGAAAGTTACGCCGAAAGGCACAACAATCAACTTGGCTTCGTACTGTCAAAGGTTGAACCGGTTGCGTAAGGCAATTAAAAAACACCTCGGGGAAAGTTGAGCATCGGTCTGAATTTCTTGCACAATAACTCAACACATCACACGGCCTACCAAACGTCCGATCTGCTGCACCAATTCAAGTAGGAGGTATGGCAACACCCTCCATACAGTTCAGACTTAGCGCCATGCGATTATCGTGTGTTCGGCAAGCTGAAAAAGGATCTCAGTGGAGGACGATTCCGAAATGGTGAAAGAAGCTGTCTCGAGGTTGTTACATAGCGCTGGAGGTGATTTCTACGCATCCGGAATCGAAAAGTTGTTTGACAGTTCCGAGAACTGTTTACAGTGTCTGGAGAACTATGTGGAAAAGTGAACTTATATTGTATGTTGTCATAGCCTTGTTGCCTATATGTAGGTGGTTTTATAAAAGCCCATAACTTGAAAGTGGAACTTAATATTTGATTCGCCCTCGTAGATTACATTTACTGATATCGTGGTTCTATTCCCCATAAAATCGGTTGTTCCTGGCTTTGATAGGAAGATTTATTATTACTTTGGGAATTTGAAAAAATAATTCTTCGGTATTTTCAGCGATTCCTTGAAACCTACAAGGAGTTATATTTAACTAAAACGCTACTCAATTCCACTTTCCATAACATTCTGAGATTCTTTACTTTTGTTCATAAATATTTTCCTGGCGAATGACTAAGCCTTTCCAGTTTATTAGCAGTAATTGTCTGAGTTTCATTGTAGGACTCAGGCTTTCCTTACACGTTTACAATCTGCTCTCACTCAATCATTCTTTCAAGAAGTTTTCCCATTTTCACACACAATGATGTTCCGGACCATATCTCACGCATGCCACTTATTATTTTTCTATATCCTGATGCTGCTGAGACATTTTTTTGATTATTTCGATGTACAACTGCGTGATTTCTCTCATCTGGAGGTCACCTACGCTCACGCCTCTGCAGACATATTTCACTTTGGGGATCATGATAAGTACCTAGGTGTTAATATAAAGAATGATCTTCAATGGGTCAATCGAATAAATTAAATAATGGGTACAGATTTCTGCACATAGTTATCAGTAGGGCCCGGATGTTTATGCAGTTGCAGGTTAGAATGCAAACTTACTGAAGCGAGTAACAAGTAGAGTCTACCTGCACGACGGTAATGCTATAAGGTTTGCATAAACATTAGGAGTTCGGCCCATTAAAATCCCTAGAATTTATGTTACTCCCATTACATTACGTTAGAGCAGGCTAGTCAACATTTCCTACTAAGTAATTTTGTTACTAAATAATTTTGTTAGTAGGACATGTTGACTAGCCCGCTCTAACGTAATGTAGTGGAGTAACATAAATTCTAGGGGTTCTAATGGGCCGAACCCTTAATGTTTATGCAAACCTCATAGCACTACCGTCGTACGGGTGAACTCTACTTATTACTCGCTTCAGTAAGTTTGCATTCTAACCTATTACTGTATAAACATCCGGGCCCTGGATACCAGTGTATTTAGGAGTTGTAGTAAGGATGTAAAGGAGAAGGCATAAAAGTCTCTGGTAAGAACCTAACTAGAGTATGGCTTCAGTGTGTGGGACACTCACCAGGATTACTTGATTCAAGAAATGGAAAAAATCCTAAGAAAAGCGTCTCAATTTGTTCCGGGCGATTTCCAAAAAGAAAAAGATTAGCGTTACAAAAATATTGCAATGTTTGGGCTGGGAAGACTTAGGAGAAAGGAGACGAGCTGCTAGACTAAGTGGTATGTCCGAGCTGTCAGTGAAGAGGTGGCGTGGAATGACATCAGTAGGTGAATAAGATTGAGTGGTGTCTTTAAAAGTAGGAGAGATCACAATATGAATATGAAGTTGGAATTCAAGAGCAAATTGGAGCAAATATTCTTTTATAGGAAGGGGAGTTGAGTATTGGAATAACTTACCAAGGAAGATAATCAATAAATTTAAAATTTATTTGTAATCATCTTAGAAATATCTAGGAAAGCAACGGATAGGGAATCTGCAACCTGGGCGACTGTCCTAAATGCAGATCAATTAATTTTTACATTTCCTAAACCAAGGCTTAATTGTACATGGTTCCCTGAAGCCCAGACAGAGGTCTGTGTAATCGATTTGTATGAAGAACACTCGCACATTTCTAAAAGATTACCAGAACTCAAATTCTGTTATGGTATAGTTCATAGGTCTGGTTCCCCTACTCTCCCCTGTGAGCCAATGAATAGACCCGAGATCTAAAATAGAATTTGCAACAGCTAGAGATCGGGCCAGCTAGGAAGACATCCGGTGAGGGGAAGTGTGCGAGTGAGAAAGCAGAGCCGTGGGAGCGAGAACGCTGACTTCCCCTTCTCGCTCAGTGTTGTGGTGACGTACAGTTGATCCGAAATATTTGTTATAACTGACATGTAACACTCCGCAGATTTTCAGTTCGTGGAATTCCCTTCCGGCTGTAAATTACAAACATACCAAGCCGAAATGAATGCATTTAGAAGTGTTACATATGACAGATAGATTGAAGGAGTTACAACATAATTTAACCTCTTATTACAGTAGCTGTCAAAATCGTTTCCGTGTATCAATTTGCGTAATCCTTATTTTTAAATTATAATTTGATGTAAAATTAACTTTACGACGCTGTAGATGTACAGTGTAGAATATGGTTTGCGATAACACCAGGCTTTATAACCTGAGCCACGTCATGTAAAATAACTCAATGATAATAATAATAATAATAATAATAATAATAATAATAATAATAATAATAATAATAATAATAAGCTACAAGAAAATTGAAAAACTCTCAGAAACTATGCGAAGAAGGAGGATAAACTTTTACGGTCATCTTCTCCTCAGAATGAACTCTGCGATTAACCGAACAAATCTTGACTTCTTCCGTAACCCAAAACAAAACCGAACTGGTTTAAAGAAATTGAAACCGAGCTCGATAGCTGCAGTTGCTTAAGTGCGGCCAGTATCCAGTATTCTGGAGATAGTAGGTTCGAACCCCACTATCGGCAGCCCTGAAAATGGTTTTCCGTGGTTTCCCATTTTCACACCAGGCAAATGCTGGGGATGTACCTTAATTAAGGCCATGGCCGCTTCCTTACCACTCCTAGGCCCTTTACCGTCCCATCGTCGCCATAAGACCTATCTGTGTCGGTGCGACGTAAAGCAACTGGCAAACAAAAAAAAACTGAAAAAGACATGGTAGAATTAAAAATTGCAGAAAATTCACTATTCGGTCGTACAGCTAAAGTAATAACTAAAGAAAAACGTTCCAAAACAAATGTACATTAAAAGCCAAATCTATTATCTCGGAAGACGAGAAGAAATGAAGATCAGAAAGAATGAAAAAATAGTGGGCACTAAAAAAAGAACAACACACAGAGAAAGAATTGATTCAACATACCCCAAAGAGGGTGAAACGAAATAACAATAATAATAATAATAATAATAATAATAATAATAATAATAATAATAATAATAATCTATATATAAAAAAATTATGAAAACTAAAGTCTGTCAGTCCGGCCATTCTATCGGGTCGATTTCCTTCATTTTTTAAACTGAAAGGTATTCATGCACAGATTTGTCATCAGGTACTATAAATCACTTAACTTCCGCCTTCCTCAAATTATTTGATTTTTTCAATTTTTTGTCTCTTTTAAGCGATCATATCTTTGGTTCTAATTAAGGTACGGAGTTCATTTTGGCCCAAGAACACTCAGTGGATCAACCTCTTTCATTTCAGCTCTTAATTATTCAAATTGGTTGAATCTGAGGAAAGTTACGAGTGCACATTCAATTTGACGTCTCATTTCTTCAACATTTGTTCTCAGGTACAGAAACAACATCGAAGAATTCGCTTGAGACTAGTATTGGGTCCTTTGAACTTTAAGTCTTTACCTAACTTTGCACGAATTTTTGAAACTGTAGGTAAACATTTTTTCATCTAAATAAAAATTGCTAACAATACGACGTACGGCACCTTTGTCAAAGTCATCCAATCCAGTAATATTCTTTGTGCGCATTCTATTTTTGTTTGGTGTTTCAAACAGACTATCCATAGGTTTTCCTAATTCTTTCGTTTTTAGCTCCTAATCCGTACCAAAGAACTTTCTGACACTCCAACAACTGCAGCTTCTTTCCTGCACTTTTTTACAATCTATCGCGAACTTTTCTTCCATTGCCTCCCTTTCCATAAAGTCTATAACGTTCAAGATTGCTGCACGAGTCTGACTCTTTAGCACCTTGCGATGCACATTATTTAACGCCTTCCATACACTCACAGATAGGCCTAACGTACACCACCACTAACCACAGTTACTACTCAACGGGAAATTAGAAAGCAGAGCACGGCAGCTGAGTGTAAACTTATGCACTGAACTGTCCTTGTAGCAGGAGCTCTGTTAGGAGGGGATACGCTACGCGAGACAGTCCAAAGTGCGCATGCGCTCCCAGATGTGTTCCTAGCTGGCCCGATCTCTAATACCACACTAGCACAGATGTCAAAGAAACGCTTCCCGTTCCCTTTAAGATCCACATCTTCTCCAAAATTTACCCAGCACCTTCTAATATTCTACACTTTGATTTCAACATGTCGCATTGCAGTCGTCCATTATGACTGTCCTATCCATGCTGTTGATTCTGGTTTCAATATAAATGAGTACTTCTTATGATTTGTCGACCTCGTCCTCATTTTCATCCTCATATATTAAAGAAGCTGAAACAATTCTCTTACTATTTCCCCCAACTGACGGATCAGAGCGTGCTCCATAAAAATTGTGGGTAGATGCCCACACGGAACCAATGATAATCTCTCCCCTAGAGGTTAATGACTCAGAATATGTCCGAAGTGGGCAGTCTCATTCGACAGCCACTGGTACCCCCGACTCTCAGTTCACTCAATAGGCCACGCAGTCATTGGCTCTGGTTCATTCCTAGTAAGTGACTACAGTAACCCACACTATAAACAACATTAACTTAAATGAAACATTCCCCAAAAAGTGTGTATACAACGACTTATTCACCATATATTATCGTGTAACGCAATGGAGCAGATTCTGACTTACCTGAAACATTAATCCACGGTCCAGAAGAACTCTCACGATGTACTCCAATCCATGGATCACATCCACACCACCCGTAGACAGCGTCAAGCTCTTGCTGAGACTCCAGAAGCAGCATACGCGTACCTTCCTTCCGACAAGCCTCGACCCCATTTTCCCACTTCATTTTGTTGGGAAGTTTCTTGTAATATCCAAAACCAGGAAGATGATGGTAGCCCGGGAGCGGCAGAACTATTACCAGAGAGAAAGTACATGAAGGCTTGGGTGGTGGAACAGACACGGAACTCATGTGAAAAGGCGGTAATTGCTGGGCCAACCTCCTGGTAACATGAAAGCATACTGCCACGTGACTTATTGAGGTCTTCCTCCATATTACCAGCAATCGGCGGTACACCACCATCCGTCTTATTACTACCAGAACCCGATATACACAGGTTTACCTTACCAGATAGAAAGAAATTACAGCGCACAGGAAGTCAGCGGATTTTCGACAATCGGTTTATAACCTGAGAGAAAATAGATCCCCAATTCGATTGTAAAAATTAAAGGCACGTGCGTGAATACGTTTAAGCTGATTAACAGGAGGCTCACCAATTTCTGGAAAAATAATTACTGATGTGAGCTCCGCAATACTTGATTAGAACAAGGACAGCAAATCCCCAAATATTTTTACCAAAAATTCAGGAAACGTACTAGTCTATTCAAGACCTCCTTATGACTGGGTACATCAGCATAAAACTTCCACCTTCCTAATCAGAATTTCATAAAAAAGCTCCTTCTTATGGAGTTACCGGGGAGCCTTGTGCTAGCGATGGTCTGAAATGTTGAAAAATTGAAAACATCAAACTTCTCAGAGTTCGAATTCCAAAATACGTCAAAGTGGTCAAAGGGTGCTTTGTCTAGGCCTATTTAAACACGGTGTGATACCAATTGTCAACAATTACAAGGGAAGTAGAGGGATAAACAGCTATGCCTATGCTACTGGAAAAATGGCCGTGCAAAGTACTTTAAATTTTGGTTCTGGTATGTATTTTCCTTTAAAAACAACAAGAATAAAAATTGGAAAGGAATTTACAGTAGGAAGCTTTAGAGCGTAATCATATACCGGGGAGAAGGCGCTACCATTTTACAACCCAATACCTGCTGGTCACAAAAACATCTTACACAATAAGGAAGGTTAAGCTTTCAATAATAAATTTCCCTTCAGTGAAATATCGAAAAATTAGATTCCACTTACAATGACCTCATGTGCTTAGAGTTCACATCATGTAGATATAAAGACATATGAACAAAAGCCCATATTACACGGCCAAAAATGGCAGAGAAAAAACTAAAGAAAAGCCTGGGATGCCGTACCCACTCAATCAGTTCCATACCATGACTTGCCATAAAACCTAATGGGGCAAAAATCCCGGTTACTAGTTCGTTGGTGACAAAGACAGTAAGGAGAAAAGAAGATAGAATATTTAGGAATTTAGGAAAGCTTAGTCAACAGAAGGAAAAATGAACGTGGTGAAGAGGGACCAAATTCGTACCACCGTAAAACATGATACGCACTAGCGTGTGCTACACTTCATCCACAGATTGTCCATTAACCCACATATTACAACACTAACTTAATTAGAAAACCTACATTTAAAATTAAGGTAAGCGTTGCTCACACTGACTGTTCTAATCTAGAGAGGAACGCCGGTATCTTGCCATCGCCACTTGCAAATAAGTTCACTTGTTAGAGGAAAATCTTGCCGCCTACCTTGAATGCTGTCCCTGCTTGCCCGCATCCACCTTCGAGAATAACCTTACGTGTTGCTGCCTGACCACGATCAGGACAGATCCGTAAGGTCCTAGTTTGACAGTATTTATAGGGGCGATCTGGGCGATAATTGGTTGGTTTAATTTAAGCTGATAGTACTGGCAACTTAGAAACAGATTAATTAAGGTATCGAATAATCAGTACATATTTCAAGCCCATAGGTGGCACTCCAAAATTAAGATAGTGACATCTGTTTACAAATTAGAAAATGAAGTGATTTTCATTAAGTTCCAAAAATCTTCGGCGGCCTGTCTGCATGAAAAATCATCTTTACTATTATGTCATAAAAGGCTTGTAAGAGGGAAACAACCAATGAATATGGACTTGCTCTCTCCTGTTCCTAGTCCTAAGACATAATATCCATGGTACTATGCCTTTAGCTGCAGCGCGGAAGTTTACAAAGGAAGAGCCCATTGCAAGAATGATGGATGTCACTAAGACACACTTCTTCAGGGAATGATTTTCTGAAAACAGATATTCATTACTGCAACAAGAGGCACTTCAGTGATCAAATAAGCCACTGACTTATTTCATGCATTATTAGTGAATACAAACACAAGAGAACGAACAAATCCAACTAGAAGAAACATTATGAAATTTAAATACATATTTAGGAATACCAGATTATGTGACCTTCTTATTATTAATGTGTGGTGTGGCTGCACAATATGTGTTGCTTAGTGGGCAGGCATTGAATCAGTGTAAACACGTAATCATGGCTAATATCAGCACAAGACCGGGTCGCTCCGTTATTCATTATAACCTTGATAAAAGGGCACACAAACAAGAATGTAGCACTATATGATACTGACAGCCTCATGATGGCATTATTTTTATGTAAATATAATTCATTATATCTGGCCTATAAGACGTTAAAGATATTAATCTTTCATCAATGTTTATCTTAGCATGCTCGTAATCTTGGGATTATTTCACCACCGTATAAAATTTCAAGTTGGTTTTAGGATATTTACACCAAGAACAGACATATCAATCTATATGGATCATACTGAAAATATTATAATTAAGATGAGTGTATTTTAGAAATACGCTTTTTAATTATGTAACAACACGTGATGATCGAGTATAATTTGGTCTTGTGTCCTAAATGTAAGGATGTTGGCAGGCATTTTTGATATCGCTGATGAAGAGAATGGTGGAATTATCTCGAAACAAGCATGATCCAAATAATAAATAATGTATAACAACTATGTTTTTTATGAATATTGACAGGGTGGTACCAGTAAAAATCCACTGTTTTTTAACTTGACTCCTACCTGTTGGCGCTACAGTAGTGCTGTTTGTCTCTTGCTCCTCGGGTTGTCCGCTGCTGCTCAGTGTCTTTAGGAAGACAGCGCTGCTATCACCACACTTCTCGGAGGACAGTTCCACGGCCAGGGAAACGCTATCCTTGTATGACACATCAGAATGTAGCTCGGCCTAGAATAGAGATAAAGAAGAAAGCCCTGTGACTATTATTACATGGCATAACAACTGGTGATGAAATAGTCTATCCAGGTTAAGTAAAGTCGCGACGAGTTGTTTGTTAACGGTCTGGAGGGGAATGTGGTGGTGGTGGTGGTGGTGGTGGTGGTGGTGGTGGTGATTATCGTTTCAAGAGGAGGTACAACTAGACAACCATAGACAGAGCTCTGCACGGATACGGATATCCGAGGATTAACACGAAGTTAGTATCTTGGTGGATACAAACTCTATGGCTGTGCCGATCATTTTGCGAATAATTTCTAAACAATGACGCTTATTGGTTTTCAGTCAGGTATATTCTTATTTTTGCTTGTGGTTAGGCGATACTTGGAAATGGTACGGGAGGATTGTGATATATAAAGAGCTTTAGACCATAAAGTCGTAAATCTGACCTAAGGCTAACTCTCTCCTGCCCGGGATTATTGGAAGAAAGGAACAAAGGTCAATACGTCGGTAGTTGTAGCAATAAAAATTTTCTCATAAACCTGTCACTGTAGGGGGTTTGGTGCCAAGCCTATTGTATTATGTTAACAGTTCTATCCATTTCAATATATTTGGTGTAATACACTGTAGTTGAATATTTACAACATCCGCGCATAAACATTTTTCGCGTGCGGATGAGGGTGTGGATATTATTTTGTAAATCCACGCAGTCCTCTAACCATAGAACAGAATTTTGAACCATCTGACTCTATTGACAAAGAGACTGCTGCCCAATGAGCGATTTTTTTCATATTTTCGAAGCCATCATCTTCATCATCAGTATCATCGGAACAGGTACCAGGCCATGTGGCCTGTTTTTGGGCGTCCAATAAAGCGCCCTGCTCTGCGCCTCTATCGTAAGATAATCTTTGCGATTCCTTCCCTTCAAATTCTACTCCCAAGATCCTCTCTGTTCTTCCGGTACCTTCCTACGAATTTTAACGTTAGTTCTACCTTCAGTTCTCTCATCATTTGTATTGTGTTATAAGTAGACGCTACATAAAGGGGCTTTTCAGCCTCAGTGACATGTATATCATCATTATCAATAAATTCAAATTCAATCACTTCGTAGTTACCCTTGGGGTCCAATCAGGTGTATCCTGCTGTTCATCTCAGCACCGACGATTGGAGATTCACATGTTTTATTTTTGGTTTTGCATGCTTCACTCCCGTACAAGGAACTGGTCTCGCTAAGTGTTATGTGTAGTCGTGTGCTTCTGTGGACTGTGGACGGTTTCATGGCTGAATTGCTAGTACCGAAGGTTTCGTTAAACTTTTTCGGTGTTGTTATAGAATTATTTTCATCTTTAGTATCTTATTCGGCTTCACTACCACTCATACCACCTTCTCCTCAGTTGAAATGTGAGACAGATTTCAGTCAGCATCTAATTTGTTATGATCCGATACTCGATATGTATCAGCTGAAATCAATTGTATTTGATGCGATGCGATATATACCGATAAAATAATTCATAGTAATCATTACTGTCTATTATTTATGTGATAGTTAAATATTGTTTGCTAATTTATGAGATAGTGATATTATCCTGAGGACAAACCCGAATGTAAAGCCATGGACAAACGAGGATATTTTTCATACAACAGATGGTCCCCATGTTATGGTACAATTTATTGCTCCAATTCCTTGTATACGATCTCGTAAGGGTGCTTGTACAAACTCTTACAATTTCTTGCAATTCCCCCAGTTATTTCTGTCGTCGGTGGAGATAAAATCTCAACTCAGAATCTTTCGGGATTTGAAATTCAGTATTCCGCGCATTCCCGTCACAATACTTTTCTAAAAAATGACTGACGTCGAAATGTTAGCTGCTTCCAATGTTATTGCCGCGATTTCTCGACATCGCAGGAGAAGAAAATTACGATGGTGCAAAAGAAGTTGATGGACTTGACCATGGATTTGGAAACGGGATGAAGATGGTAGAGAACAGAACGGTTTATTCAGTCAAGAGTCGTTAATTGAAGACCCAGAAAGTTTAGAAGAACTCTTGAGAATGAATGAATGAACACCAATATGAGAGAAAATCTTTCGTCCTCAAGGAGATAGGTGTATGATATTTAAAACACCCTACTAATAATATCATACACTTACTTATTTGCTATAAACAGTTCTCAAGTTATTTACTTTGGAAGCATCACGGGTTCTCGAGAGATCTGATCTGCTGGTTCCATTCTAAAACTTTAGATTTTCGAAGAACCGAACGGAAGATTTGTATACTTCGTTCATTTAAGCACCACTTTTATTGAGATTTGGCACTAGCGTGGTAAGCATATCTTTCATTTGATTAATTAGGTGACACATTAAATGTGGATTGTTCGTGGTGTTTTTTGCTTTAGTCGCGTCCTAGTTCGTGAATCAGTGTCAACGCTGAGTGGCCTGCTAATTGGTCCTTAGAGTCAAGATACAATTTGCCATTGGGTAGGAGTTGGGCAATTCGGAATTTCTCTGAGTCCTCCTGATGGCAAAACTATAAAATTGTGGTCCCTAAGCCGTTAGCGGAGAAATAATCACTGCGACAATTTTGTAAGTAGATTTGCTATCTGCTTCACGGAATATTTTAATCAGTCCTTGGACCTATAGGAGTAATGGAGTCCCACTTCCATCTGACAGGCCAGGCACTCATGGCAAAACAAGTTGGCGAACCATATGGCAACACTGGTCTTTGGCTCGTCTCGGCGGGTGTACGCAGTCCATTCTGCCTCCTTTGGAATCAGATGTTCGCCGTCTCCTGTGATGCCAGCACTGGTACACTGCATTCTCGTAATATAACTTGAGCACATGTACTACAACGTTTGATGTCTAAAGAAAGATACAATTCCCGGTATCTGACGGGCATAATCTTAGTTGTGCAAGATCAATTTAGTTTGTAATTTTGAGAGTTGATAACTTTAAATTAAGCGTAACAAAGTTCAATTACTGTTCATCTAAACATCCATGTTCCTAATCTCTGAAGGTACGCCTAATACATTCAAAGTTCAAAGTCACAAAAATTCTCGACAATGACGACACGACTGAGTAATTATCACTCTCCTAGTCGCGAAATATTCGGAACTCGTTACGCGAGAAGCAGCACACGACTTCACAATCTCCTCATTAATATTCCTTCATAA